>NC_142757.1:28263398-28418196 GCF_054948205.1 Urtica dioica subsp. dioica
AAGAACTGTCCCGCCTATCTCAAAGCAAAGGAACATGGTATTGTACTAGTTACCGAAGCATGCTTAGTAGCTGATAATGTATCAACGTGGATTCTTGACTCCGCTGCTACTAACCATATTTGCTGTTCCTTGAATGGTTTCAAGAAAACCAAAAGCTTAGAGGAAGGCGAGTTCTGTTTCAAATGGGGTGATGGGAGCCTGGTGTCTGCAAAGGCTGTGGGATCTGTGACGCTGTCTTTTGAAGACCGCACTTTAAACTTGAATAATGTATATTTTGTTCCTACCTTTGGGAAGAACTTAATATCCGTTGCTCGTCTTCGTGAGCAAGATTATTGTTTAAAGTTCATTAAGAATGGAATTCGTATTTCGTTTCCTGATAATTCTTTTGTCACTGATGCATGCATGAAGAATGCTCTTTTCTACATCTATCCCACTCAACCTTCTCTTTTAGACACCGAAATAGATAATGATCTTATTAGGGAGCCAAAGAGGATCAAACTTTCTGAATCCTCCGATCTAACAAAATCAACACACCTATGGCACTTAAGACTTGGTCATATCAGTCTAGAAAGGATTAAGAGACTTGTGAGGGATGGTCCACTCCAAGCCTCTGCAATAGGTTCACTACCTACTTGTGAATCCTGCATAGAAGGAAAAATGACTAAGCGACCTTTCTCTGATAAAGGTCGAAGAGCCACTGAGTTGCTGGAACTAATACATTCTGATGTATGTGGTCCGCTCAACCAACAGGCACGTGGAGGATACGAATACTTCGTTACCTTCACTGATGATTACTCAAGATATGGGTTTGTCTATTTGCTTAAACACAAATCCGAGACCTTTAACGTATTTAAGGTCTTTAGGGCTTTAGTGGAAAAGCAAACTGGCAAAGTGATCAAAACCCTTCGATCTGATCGAGGTGGTGAGTATATGTCTGGAGAGTTCGATGACTTTCTTAAAGAAGAAGGTATCGCTTCTCAGCTTACCGCACCTGGCACACCTCAACAAAACGGAGTGTCAGAGAGAAGAAACCGAACTCTTATGGAGATGGTTAGATCAATGATGAGTTACTCATCACTCCCGCTTTCCTTTTGGGGATATGCCCTCGAAACAGCCGCTTACATTCTGAACCAAGTTCCGTCTAAAACGGTTCCTGGTACTCCTAATGAAAGATGGACTGGCCGTAAAGTAAGTTTGGGCCACATCCGAATTTGGGGTTGCCCTGCACATGTGCTAAGGCAAAAGACTAGCAAGTTGGCTAGTAGGTCAGAATTGTGCCTGTTTGTAGGATATCCAAAGGAAACCAAAGGTTTCATTTTCTATAGTCCCGAGGATGATAAGACTTTCGTTAGCACGAATGCTCGTTTCCTTGAGGAGGACTTTATGAATGATGCGAAACCTAGAAGCAAAATTGTGCTTGAAGAAAAGTTGGGTGAGGAAGCTTCTACCTCATCTGTAAGAACTGTTCTTACCCCAACTGAAACACAACCTAACTCATCAGAATCTCGTCAAGTAGTACTTCGACGTAGTGGGAGGGCTACTCAAAAGCCTGACAGGTACATGTCTTATGGAGACTCTCTTGTAGCCGTCTCCGACATGGATGACCCTGTTTCCTATAGCCAAGCGATGGCTTGTTCTGAATCAAACCTTTGGCTTGACGCCATGAAAGTTGAAATGCACTCGATGTATGTCAACAAAGTCTGGAAACTTGTAGACCTTCCTGAAGGGATTAAACCCGTAGGGTGTAAGTGGATATACAAGAAGAAAAGGGGTCCTGATGGGAACGTCGAGACGTTCAAAGCACGACTTGTGGCAAAGGGTTATACCCAACAAGAAGGGATTGACTATGAAGAAACCTTCTCGCCAGTCGCGATGCTTAAATCCATCCGCATACTCCTATCCATAGCTGCAGCTCTCGACTATGAGATCTGGCAGATGGATGTCAAGACAGCCTTTCTGAATGGCAATCTTGACGAGCGCATTTACATGGCTCAACCAGACGGTTTCGTGGATAAAGGTCAAGAGACCAAGGTTTGTGACTTGCTTAAATCCATTTATGGACTAAAGCAAGCATCTAGGTCATGGAATATTAGATTCGATGAAACTGTAAAGAGCTTCGGCTTTGAACAGTCAATAGATGAGCCTTGTGTTTACAAGTTAATACACGAAGGCAAAGTTGTGTTTCTGGTACTATATGTCGATGATATACTACTCATTGGTAATGACGTGGGTAAGTTATCTGAGGTTAAGGTCTGGCTAGCAAAGCAATTCGATATGAAGGATCTAGGAGAAGCCGCGTATATTCTGGGGATCCAAATCTTTCGAGATAGGAAAAACCGGACCCTGTCGCTCTCTCAAGCATCTTATATTGATAAGGTGATGGATCGCTTCTCGATGCAAGACTGCAAGAGGGGTCAAACACCCTTTAGGCATGGAGCTTCACTCTCTAAGGACCAGTCTCCCAAGACTGCACAAGAGATTGAAGACATGAGGAAGATTCCTTACGCCTCTGCCGTAGGAAGCCTCATGTATGCTATGCTTTGCACTAGACCTGACATCTGTTTCGCTGTTGGCATAGTTAGTCGTTTCCAATCCAACCCTGGACCCGAGCACTGGATTGCTGTTAAGCGTGTTCTTAAGTATCTTCGAAGAACTAGGAACTTGATGCTTACATACTCAGGTACTAACCTGACTATGACGGGATATACCGACTCCGATTTTCAAGCGGATAAGGATTCCAGGAAATCCACTTCGGGATCTGTGTTCATCCTTAATGGTGGAGCTGTTGTGTGGAGAAGTATTAAGCAATCTTGCATTGCTGACTCCACAATGGAAGCAGAATATGTGGCTGCTTGTGAAGCATCCAAAGAGGCTGTATGGCTTAGAAAATTCCTTAAGTATTTGGAAGTTGTTCCAAACGTCGACGAGCCCATGACCCTTTATTGTGATAATAGTAGGGCTGTCGCTAACTCAAAGGAACCTAGAAGCCATAAGCGCTCTAAGCATATTGAGAGGAAATACCATTTGATTCGAGAGATCGCGCAACGCGGAGACGTGGAGGTGAAGTAGATCTCTTGTAGATCTATTCACCAAGGCCCTAGCGAACCTGGTCTTCGACCAACTTCGAGAGGGATTAGGCATGTAGGACTACTCACATCTTCTTTGAGTCAAGTGGGAGTTTGTTGTCAATGGTGCCCACAAGAAGAGTAGTAGTGTCTATCTATGTACATTTGATGTCATATAGTCTTACGAAGACTTTTGCTTGTAATTGCCTATCTATTCATTAATAAAGTTGAAACGTTCATTCATTCTTTCTTTGTTTGAAGCTTTATGATAAAACCTTAGTCTTTTAGTCCATAAACAAACTTAACAACTTACGAAGAGACAAATGTAGATTTGCATGAACAAACTCTTCGTAGTTTGCTTAAAACGATATATTCGCAATCTTAGGGTCAAAGGACTATTGACCTCAGTATGATTGTTAGAAGAATCTATGATGTCTGGTTATGAGGCATTGAGAGTTGGAGACTCTATAGTTCTTCTAGGTATCTTCCGAAGATACTGAATTGACCAGTGCACTTCTAGAGACAATATAAGAACAAACCATTTAACCTCTTATGTCTCGAAGTCACTATGTATGAATTGCATCGTGCTTACCTTAATCCTGAAATGAGACATGCCATTTCACACCTTAGTATTCTCATTTGAGAAAGTCAGAGTTCGGACTCACTATGTCATTCCGAACAGGGCCTATTGGTGAAGTACTAAGTTGTGAGTATGTCATGAGTAACTTTGTGAAGTTCTCATAGATATGGAATTCATGTACAAGATTGCTGAAATGCAATGTATGTCACCTCATGCTTTGTTCCTTGGAGTGTGAATAAATGAACTGGCCAGTGTCCAAATTGAGTCCTGACTCTTTTGGATGAAACAATGTGACTTGTTAGCTCCTCGTCAATACATTGTTTCTAACTTATTCACAAGCGACAAAGGAGTTGAGGAAATAACAGCTAGAAGGGTAAAATGGTAATTTAGTAAATCCCGACTAGCTGATGACATTCATGAAGGGTAAACATAGATAATATTCAGTGGATCCGCTCATCATAATTTGGTTGAATTCTTGAGTAGAAAATAAATTCATTTGAACCTAGAGATTTTCAGTGTCAACTCTTTAGTGGAGTCAGTTGGCATTAAGCTAAACTTGGAAAAGGTTTGTGAACTTTTGAGTCCAAGTGTTTAGCTCAAGCTTTGTTCATTTGGATCCATGAGGTCACTGTCACGAATCACATCGATTAGGAATAGTTAAACTAGAAGCTAAGTCAAAACAAAAACGAGACAAGTTTTACGAAAATTGTCAAAAGGGTATTTTAGTCTTTTTGGACATAGGACGAAATGAATGTCAATAAATTATTTTTGACATTGTCATATGATGACAAATGAAATAAATATTACTCAGCCATATTAGTGTAATTGGGCCTTGAGGATTAATTTCATTTCATAGAATTTTACTTGAAAATTCTTAATGGGCTTTTCTTATGTTGTCATGAACAATTGAAGAAACATCTAGAAGCTCCTTCTAGAAGCTCAAATTTCGTCCAACCCAAGGAAAATAAGGCTGAATTTCGTTCATGCCATAGTGGGAAAGAGAGTTTATTTTGTGCATTGATGTATGAAGATACTTGCCAAAAGAAAAAGAGGAAACAAATTTCCTTTAGAAGGAAAGTGCATTTTCGGCCAACTAAGAGAGAACAAATGAGGAAACAAATCCAAGGACTTGCATGACATGTCATGAACGTCCAACATGGGTAGAAAAGAGGAAATAAGATTTGCTCATGCCTCCCCTATAAATAGAGGCCTCATTCCTCTCATTCTAGTCATCCCACATAAGTTAGAGATTGAGAGCTTCTCTCTCTAGACCTTGTGGCCGATCCTCTCTCTCTCTCCCTCTAGTTATTTTCGGTTTTTGTTTTGGCACCTAGGTCCTCATTTGACCTAGTGGTTTTAGCTCTTCGACTCTGAGACTTGTTCTCGAGTCGTCGTGTTTAAAAGTGCCCACTCACTAATTCCTTTATTTCGAGTGATTTAGTGATAGAAACTTTCGTGGTTGCTTGAGGTGCCGATGAAAGGAAGAGAGACGTGCTACGAGGGAGACGAGCGTTGCAACTTTCCAAAAGCTTCTCAAAATTCAAGCTTCAAGAAAGGTTAGTAAACTTCTTAGCTCATATTAGTTTTTAATTACATGTACTTGCACTTGTCTAGGTTAGTAAAAACTGTTTTTACTTGAAAAAGAAAATTTTTAAAATTCCGCCGCTTCCCGAAGCGTTAATTATTTTCTTAAACCCTAGATCGATTCCAACAAGAGTCTCCATAAGACATGTACCTGTTAGGCTTTTGAGTAGCCCTCCCACTACGTCGAAGTACTACTTGATGAGATTCTGATGAGTAAGGTTGTGTTTCAGTTGGGGTAAGAACAGTTCTTACAGATGAGGTAGAAGCTTCCTCACCCAACTTTTCTTCAAGCACAATTTTGCTTCTAGGTTTCACGTCTTTCATAAAGTCCTCCTCCAAGAAACAAGCATTCCTGCTAACGAAAGTCTTATTGTTCCTCGGGACTATAGAAGATGAAACCCTTGGTTTCCTTTGGATATCCCACAAACAGGCACAATTCGACCTAGTAGCCAACTTGCTAGTCTTTTGCCTTAGCATGTGTGCAGGGCAACCCCAAATTCGGATGTGACAGATTTACTTTACGATCAGTCCGTCGTTCATAAGGAGTACCAGGAACCGTTTTGGACGGAACTTGGTTCAGAATATAATCGGCTGTTTCGAGGGCATATCCCCAAAAGGATAGAGGGAGTGATGAGTAACTCATCATTGACCTAGCCATCTGCATAAGAGTTCGGTTTCTTCTCTCTGACACTCCGTTTTGTTTAGGTGTGCCAAGTGCGGTAAGCTGAGAAGCGATACCTTCTTCTTTAAGAAAGTCATCGAACTCTCCAGACATATACTTACCACCTCGATCAGATCAAAGTGTTTTGATCACTTTGCCAATTTGCTTTTCCACAAAAGCCCTAAAGACCTTAAATACGTTAAAGGTCTCGGATTTGTGTTTGAGCAAATAGACAAAACCATATCGCGAGTAATCATCGGTAAAGGTAACGAAGTATTCATATCCTCCACGTGCCTGTTGGCTGAGCGAACCACATACATCAGAATGTACTAGCTCCAGCAACTCAGTGGCTCTTCGACCCTTATCGGAGAAAGGTCCCTTAGTCATTTATCCTTCTATGCAGGATTCAAAAGTAGGTAGTGAACTTATTGCAGAGGCTTGGAGTGGACCGTCCCTCACAAGTCTCTTAATACTATCTAGACTGATATGACCAAGTCTCAAGTGCCAGAGGTATGTTGATTTTGTTAGATCGGAGGATTCAGAAAGTTTGATCCTCTTTGGCTCCCTAATTAGATCGTTATCTATTTCGGTGTCTAAAATGGAAGGTTGAGTGGGATAAATGTAAAAAAGACCATTATTCATACATGCATCAGTGACAAAAGAATTTGAAAAAGAAATACGAATTCCATTTTTCATAAACTTTAAATAATAATCTTGCTCTAAAAGTTGAGCAATAGATATTAGGTTTTTCCCAAAGGAAGGAACATAATAAACATTATTCAAATTTAAAGTGCGATCTTCAAAAGATAGGGTCATGGATCCCACAGCCTTTGCAGACACCACGCTCCCATCACCCCACTTGAAGCAGAAGTCGCCATCCTCTAAGCTTTTTCTTTTCCTAAAACCAGTTAAGGAGCAGCAAATATGGTTAGTAGCAGCAGAGTAAATAATCCACGATGATACATTATCAGCTACTAAACAAGCTTCAGTAATAAGTACAATACCTTTTACTTTGGTTTTTAGGTAGGCAAGACAGTTCCTACGCCAGTGACCAGGCTCATTGCAGTGGTGGCATTTGTCGTTAGACTTATCCACCTTCAGAGCCTTTGGCGTCTTCTTCTTCGTTTGAACCTTAGGTTGGTTCTTCTTCTTGGCCTTGCGAGGTCTCTTCTTAGATCCAGACATGGAGGCAGTAGCATGTACCTCTCCTAGAGCCCTCTTTTTCTTAGTGAGTGCCTCAGCGGTTTGAAGTTCCTTCATGAGCTCGGTAACAGTGTACTCTAGCTTGTTCATAAAGTAATTCAGCTTGAAGGTATCAAAAGTTTCGGGGAGAGTTTCCAAGATCATATCTATTTTAGTCTCCCCATCCATCTCAGATCCAAGGATCTCCATTTCATTTAGATAGCTAATGATCAGCATCATATGATCTCTAACGGGAGTCCCAGCCTTCATGCGACAGTTCATAAACTGTCGGACCGCTTGTTGCCTTGCTTGACGTCCTTGCCCTCCAAACATCTCATGGAGATTGTAGAGCATATCGGTGGCAGTTTCGAAATCACGATGTTGTTGTTGCAACATATTGTTCATTGATGCCAGAATATAGCACCTTGCAATCTCATCGGATCGAAGCCAGGCAGCCAGGGCGTCTTTTTCCTCTTGCGTCGAATCTTCATTCGTTTGAGGACAGGGGGTGGTGAGAACCCATTTGTGCTTGTCGACAGTAAGGACTATGTCGAGGTTACGTTTCCAGTCGACGTAATTGTCGCCTTCGAGTTTATTCGAGGAAAGAATGGTTGAGAGAGGGTTGAGAGACATATTGCCTATAAAAGTTGAAACAAGTTTATGATTAGTCTTCTGTTTAGGATTTAAGTTTTATTTAAGACTTGATAAAATCCAAAGGTGTTATAAACCAAACGATGATTTACTCCCTCAAGAGAAGGCCGCAAAAAATCTCCATTTATAAGTAAATGACACATCATTAATTCTTAGCCAAGATGTCAATACATCAATTTTGACCAGCCAACTTTTAAATTGGTTTGATCACTCACATCCTTTCGCAGAGCCTCAAGGGAGGATTACTAGGGATTGAGCCTAAGTGTGCAACCAACCACTTAGTCGAAAAGGTCAACTTTGAAAAACAATCCCCCAAGGGGAGGCCTTTGTTGGAATCGATCTAGGGTTTAAGAAAATAATTAACGCTTCGGTAAGCGGCGGAATTTTAAAAAATTTCTTTTACAAGTAAAAACAGTTTTTTACTAACCTAGACAAAGAGAAAGTACATATAAATAAAAACTATTATGAGGTAAGAAGTTTACTAACCTTTCTTGAAGCTTGAACTTTGAGAAGCTTTTGGAAAGTTTGCAACGCTCGTCTCCCCTCGCAACACGTCTCTCTTTCTTTCCTCGGCACCTCGAGCAACCACGAAAGTTTCTATCACTAAATCACTCGAAATAAAAGGAATCAGTGAGTGGGCACTTTTAAACACTACGACTTAAGAACGAGTCTTGAAGTCGCCGAGCTAAACTCTAGGTCAAATGAGGACCTAGGTGCCAAAACAATAAAACGAAATTGACTAGAGAGAGAGAGGAGAGGGGCGGCCAAGTTCTAGAGAGAGGGTCTCTCAAATCTCTTAAACTTGGATGAATGGAAAGTGTGGAATGAGGATCCTATTTATAGGAGAGGTCTCACCTTCAATAAGGTAGTTTCCTCTTCTATAGAATATCACATATTCATGAGCCAATTTCCCTTTTCCTTCAAAGAGTCACACGGCCAAGACTTGCCAAGCAAGTCCTTGGATTTGTTTCCTCTTTTATTTGCTTATCTCTTGACTCTTTTGGGCGCCCACCTTGGTTTCCCCTTAGGGAAATTTGTTTCCTCTTTTTCTTTTGGCAAGTATCTTCATACATTCATGCACAAAATATTCTCTTTTTATTTGGGTATGTTGGGCGCCTATACCATCTAGAAAAGGCTTCTGGAAGCTTTTCCATTTGTTCATGACAACATGAAAAAGGCCCATTAAGAATTTTCAATAAAATTCTTATGAAATGAAATTAATCCACAAGGCCCAATTAATCATATTATGGCCGAGTGTTACTTGTCATCAAATGACCATGTCAAAAAATTTATTGACATTCATTTCATCTTATGTCTCAAAAGACAAAAATACCCTTTTGACAATTTTCGTTCTTGTTTTGACTTAGCTTCCAGTTTAACTATTCCTAATCGATGTGATTCGTGACAGTGACCTCATGGACCCAAATGAACAAAGCTTGAGCTAAACACTTGGACTCAAAAGTTCACAAACCTTTTCCAAGTTTAGCTTAATGCCAACTGACTCCACTAAAGAGTTGACACTGAAAATCTCTCGATTCAAATGAATTTATTTTCTACTCAAGAATTCAACCTAATTATGATGAGCGGATCCACTGAATATTATCTATGTTTACCCTTCATGAATGTCATCAGCTAGTCGGGATTTACTAAATTACCATTTTACCATTTTAGCTGTTATTTCCTCAACTCCTTTGTCGCTTGTGAATAAGTTAGAAACAATGTATTGACGAGGAGCTAACAAGTCACATTGTTTCATCCAAAAGAGTCAGGACTCAATTTGGACACTGACCAGTTCATTTATTCACACTCTAAGGAACAAAGCATGAGGTGACATACATTGCATTTCGGCAATCTTGTACATGAATTCCATATCCATGAGAACTTCACAAAGTTACTCATGACATTCTCACAACTTAGTACTTCACCAATAGGCCCTGTTCGGAATCAATAGTGAGTCCGAACTCTGACTTTCTTAAATGAGAATACGTAAGCTGTGAAATGGCATATCTCATTTCAGGATTAAGGTAAGCATGATGCAATTCATACATAGTGACTTCGAGACATAAGAGGTTAAATGGTTTGTTCTTATCTTGTCTCTAGAAGTGCACTGGTCAATTCAGTACCTTCGGAAGATACCTAGAAGAACTATAGAGTCTCCAACTCTCAATGCCTCATAACCAGACATCATAGATTCTTCTAACAATAATACTGAGGTCAATAGTCCTTTGACCCTTAGATTGCGAATATATCGTTTTAAGCAAACTACAAAGAGTTTGTTCATGCAAATCTACATTTGTCTCTTCGTAAGTTGTTAGGTTTGTTTATGGACTAAAGACTAATGTTTTATCATAAAGCTTCAGACAAGGAAGATTGAATGAATGTTTCAACTTTTATTAATAAATAAGCAGTTACAAGCAAGAGTCTTCGTAAGCCTTTATTACATCAAATGTAGAATATAAAGATTACAACTCTTCTTGTGGGCACCATTGACAACGAATTCCCACTTGACTCAAAGAAGATGTGTGTAGTCTTTCATGCCTAATCCCTCTCGATGTTGGTCGAAGACCTTGTTCGCTAGGGCCTTTGTGAATGGATCTGCTAGGTTGTCCACCTTTGAGATCTTCTTCACTTCCACGTCTCCGCGCTGCACGATCTCTCGAATCAAATGGTATATCCTCTCAATATTCTTAGAGCGCTTATTGGTTTGAGGTTTCTTTGAGTTAGCGACAGCCCCACTATTATCACAATAAAGGGTCATGGGCTCGTCGACGTTTGGAACAATTTTCAAATACTTAAGGAATTTTCTAAGCCATACAGCCTCCTTGGATGCTTCACAAGCAGCCACATATTCTGCTTCCATTGTGGAGTCAGCAATGCAAGATTGCTTAATACTTCTCCACACAACAGCTCCACCATTAAGGATGAACACAGATCCCGAAGTGGATTTCCTGGAATCCTTATCCGCTTGAAAATCGAAGTTGGTATATCCCGTCATAGTCAGGTCAGTACCTGAGTATGTAAGCATCAAGTTCCTAGTTCTTCGAAGATACTTAAGAACATGCTTAACAGTAATCCAGTGCTCGGGTCCAAGGTTGGATTGGAAACGGCTAACTACGCCAGCGGCGAAACAGATGTCAGGTCTAGTGCAAAGCATAGCATACATGAGGCTTCCTACGGCAGAGGCGTAAGGAATTTTCCTCACGTCTTCAATCTCTTGTGCAGTCTTGGGAGACTGGTCCTTAGAGAGTGAAACTCCATGCCTAAAGGGTGTTTGACCCTTCTTGGAGTCTTGCATCGAGAAGCGATCCATCACCTTATCAATATAAGATGCTTGAGAGAGCGACAGGGTCCGGTTTTTCCTATCTCGAAAGATTTGGATCCCCAGAATGTACGCGGCTTCTCCTAGATCCTTCATATCGAATTGCTTTGCTAGCCAGACCTTAACCTCAGATAACTTGCCCACGTCATTACCAATGAGTAGTATATCATCGACATATAGTACCAGAAACACAACTTTGCCTTCGTGTATTAACTTGTAAACACAAGGCTCATCTATTGACTGTTCAAAGCCGAAGCTCTTTACAGTTTCATCGAATCTAATATTCCATGACCTAGATGCTTGCTTTAGTCCATAAATGGATTTAAGCAACTCACAAACCTTGGTCTCTTGACCTTTATCCACGAAACCGTCTGGTTGAGCCATGTAAATGCGCTCGTCAAGATTGCCATTCAGAAAGGCTGTCTTGACATCCATTTGCCAGATCTCATAGTCGAGAGCTGCAGCTATGGATAGGAGTATGCGGATGGATTTAAGCATCGCGACTGGCGAGAAGGTTTCTTCATAGTCAATCCCTTCTTGTTGGGTATAACCCTTTGCCACAAGTCGTGCTTTGAACGTCTCGACGTTCCCATCAGGACCCCTTTTCTTCTTGTATATCCACTTACACCCTACGGGTTTAATCCCTTCAGGAAGGTCTACAAGTTTCCAGACTTTGTTGACATACATCGAGTGTATTTCAACTTTCATGGCGTCAAGCCAAAGGTTTGATTCAGAACAAGCCATCGCTTGGCTATAGGAAACAGGGTCATCCATGTCGGAGACAGCTACAAGAGAGTCTCCATAAGACATGTACCTGTCAGGCTTTTGAGTAGCCCTCCCACTACGTCTAAGTACTACTTGATGAGATTCTGATGAGTTAGGTTGTGTTTCAGTTTGGGTAAGAACAGTTCTTACAGATGAGGTAGAAGCTTCCTCACCCAACTTTTCTTCAAGCATAATTTTGCTTCTAGGTTTCGCATCCTTCATAAAGTCCTCCTCAAGGAAACGAGCATTCGTGCTAACGAAAGTCTTATCGTCCTCGGGACTATAGAAAGTAAAACCTTTGGTTTCCTTCGGATATCCTACAAACAGGCACAATTCTGACCTACTAGCCAACTTGCTAGTCTTTTGCCTCAGCACGTGTGCAGGGCAACCCCAAATTCGGACGCGGCCAAGATTCACTTTACGGCCAGTCCATCGTTCATAAGGAGTACCAGGAACCGTTTTGGACGGAACTTGGTTCAGAATGTAGGCGGCTGTTTCGAGGGCATATCCCCAAAAGGAAAGCGGGAGTGATGAGTAACTCATCATTGATCTAACCATCTCCATAAGAGTTCGGTTTCTTCTCTCTGACACTCCGTTTTGTTGAGGTGTGCCAGGTGCGGTAAGCTGAGAAGCGATACCTTCTTCTTTAAGAAAGTCATCGAACTCTCCAGACATATACTCACCACCTCGATCAGATCGAAGGGTTTTGATCACTTTGCCAGTTTGCTTTTCCACTAAAGCCCTAAAGACCTTAAATACGTTAAAGGTCTCGGATTTGTGTTTAAGCAAATAGACAAACCCATATATTGAGTAATCATCAGTGAAGGTAACGAAGTATTCGTGTCCTCCACGTGCCTGTTGGTTGAGCGGACCACATACATCAGAATGTATTAGTTCCAGCAACTCAGTGGCTCTTCGACCCTTATCGGAGAAAGGTCGCTTAGTCATTTTTCCTTCTATACAGGATTCACAAGTAGGTAGTGAACCTATTGCAGAGGCTTGGAGTGGACCATCCCTCACAAGTCTCTTAATCCTATCTAGACTGATATGACCAAGTCTCAAGTGCCAGAGGTATGTTGATTTTGTTAGATCGGAGGATTCAGAAAGTTTGATCCTCTTTGGCTCCCTAATTAGATCATTATCTATTTCGGTGTCTAAAAGAGAAGGTTGAGTGGGATAGATGTAGAAAAGAGCATTCTTCATACATGCATCAGTGACAAAAGAATTATCAGGAAACGAAATACGAATTCCATTCTTAATGAACTTTAAACAATAATCTTGCTCACGAAGACGAGCAACGGATATTAAGTTCTTCCCAAAGGTAGGAACAAAATAAACATTATTCAAGTTTAAAGTGCGGTCTTCAAAAGACAGCGTCACGGATCCCACAGCCTTTGCAGACACCAGGCTCCCATCACCCCATTTGAAACAGAACTCGCCTTCCTCTAAGCTTTTGGTTTTCTTGAAACCATTCAAGGAACAACAAATATGGTTAGTAGCAGCGGAGTCAAGAATCCACGTTGATACATTATCAGCTACTAAGCATGCTTCGGTAACTAGTACAATACTATGTTCCTTTGCTTTGAGATTGGCAGGACAGTTCTTTTTATCGGCCTTGTGAGGTCTCTTCTTAGTTCCAGAGGCGGAGACTTTTTGCTCAGTAGCATGTGCCTCTCCTTGATTCTTCTTTCTCTTATTGAGACCTACAGCAGTGTGAAGCTCCTTCATAAGCTCGGTAACAGTGTACTTTAGCTTTGTAATGGAGTAGTTCAGCTTGGAGGTATCAAGAGATGCGGGGAGAGTTTCTAAGATCATATCTATGATATTCTTCCCATCAATCTCAGATCCTAGGATTTCCATTTCAGTTAGGTAACTAATGATCAGCATCATATGGTCCCTAACAGGAGTCCTAGCCTTCATGCGACAGTTCATAAACTGTCGGACTGCTTGTAGCCTTGTTTGACGCCTTTGCCCTCCAAATATCTCAAGGAGATTGTAGAGCATGTTAGCGGCAGTCTCGATGTCACGATGTTGCTCTTTCAGCATATTGTTCATAGATGCCAAGATATAGCACCTCACAATCTCATCAGATCGAAGCCAGGCCGCTAAGGCGTCATTGTCCTCTTGAATTGAATCATCATTCATCCGAGGAGGACACGGGGTAGTGAGTACCCATTTGTGCTTGTTAACGGTAGGTATTATGTCGAGGTTACGTTTCGAATCTACGAAGTTTTCGTTTTCGAGTTTGATTGAGGAAAGAAAAATTGAGAGATGGTTGAGAGACATATTGCCTATAACAGTTGAAACAAGTTTATGATTAGTCTTTGGTTTAGGATTTAAGTTTTATTAAGACTTTTTATAAAATCCAAAGGTGTTATAAACTAAACGATAATTTACTCCCTCAAGAGAAGGCCGCAAAAAATCTCCATTTATAAGTAAATGACACATCATTAATGCTAAGCCAAGATGTCAGTACATCATTTTGACTAGCCACCTTGTAAATTGGTTTGATCACTCACATCCTTTCACAGAGCCTTAAGGAAGGATACTAGGGATTGAGCCTAAGTGTGCAACCAACCACTTAGTCCAAAAGATCAGCTTTGAAAAACAATCCCCCAAGGGGAGGCCTTGCCATCATTGCATCACTCTCGGACGTAGCTCATTGAGCAATGATCGAAGCAATAACGCCTTGGAGTACTCACATTTAAGTGAGGGTCGCAAGAGCGGCTCTTAGTCCCACGTTATTGCATCTTTCATTAGTGTTGGGGATCGTGGGTTACAAACAACGAATATAACCCTCCCACTTAGTTTTCGGAGTTGGTTCATCGACTCTTATAAGTTCGGAAACAAATTTCCTAGTTAGAGAGCGACAGAGCGGACAACTAGAAGAGAATCCTAGATCGACATGTTCAGAGCAGTATTAGTGCATAAAGGCACAAGGGACATACTCGATCTTTTCCTATTTTCTATTTCAGGAAAGTGCGTGAGGGAAGTGTGAACTTCAACTCACTCGAACACTTGAAAGTTTGAGATTACACATCTTTTTATTTTTCGGCTTGTCTACAAGGAGACCTCCCACTCAAATTTTCAAGAGCATATAGATATTGAACATATGTGATATAGATATAGTTTTGAAAACATTTTGAAAAATTATTTGATTTGGATGACAAAATATTTTCAAGTTTGAAAGTGAAAACGGTTTTTCAAAATTCAAACTAGTTTTGTAAAAACTCAATTTCAATTAATCTTTCAAAAATCAAAACTTTTAATCTTTACACATCATGTTTATAATCATATGAAAAACATTTTTGCTCAAGAAAATTTTCTCATTAGAGTTCTATAACTCATGGTAGTGGGGTTTGAAAATCCGGATTTCTAAAAAACTGGAGTTTCAGACAGCCGCGCACCTCGGAGTAAAATCGCCATATCTGGCGGCTCCGATGTCCTTTTGAGCCGACCGGTGGCATTGGACGGAGGACAGACAGAGCTTTAATTTGATTCAAGAATCATTAAATTTCGATTTCTGAGAAGAGAGTTATGCCACTTTTAATGCGGGTTTACTCCAGCTCGAAGAAAAAGAAATAAATTAAAACTTGGTCCTACTTAGGTGCGAAAAAGAATCAAGTGTAACGAAACGTTTTAAGATGTTGTTTAAAGCTTTTATTTGTGTTTTATTAGCAAGGTAATAACAAGGCATAAAAGAAATAACAACAAGCATAAAACGATTCAAGTAAAAATAAGAAACTAGCAAGATAACAAAACTAGTCACAAAATTTTACTCGAAAATTCTCAAACCTTTAAAACACGTTTTTCAATATAAAAAATTAAAAACTTTTAGAACTGATTCTAATGTGTTTTAACATCATCCCAAACTCATAGAAAATCAACATGGTTTTTAATTTAAAGGCATGAGCAATAAATTAAAAAAAAAAATCCAAGATTACAATTCTAACTTGTCACAAAATTAGTAAACTTTCGAAAACGATTTTCAAGCTCATAATTTAAAAACATGCACATGCATTCCTTTGACCATAGCTCTGATACCATTTGTTGGAATCGATCTAGGGTTTGAGAAAAAGTTTAACGCTTCGTTAAGCGGCGGAATTTTAAAAATTTTATTTTAAAGTAAAACTAGTTTTTACTAACCTAGACAAGAGCATGTACATGTAAATAAAAACTAATATGAGCTATTAAAGTTACTAACCTTTCTTGAAGCTTGAACCTTGTAGAAGCTTTTGGAAAGTTGCAACGCTCGTCTCCCCTCGCAGCACGTCTCTCTTTCTTTCCTCGGCACCTCGAGCAACCAGGAAAGTTTCTATCACTAAATCACTCGAAAAGAAGGAATCAGTGAGTGGGCACTTTTAAACACTACGACTTAAGAACGAGTCTCGAAGTCGCAGAGCTACACACTAGGTCAAGTGAGGACCTAGGTGCCAAGACAAGAAATAATCGAAAATAAACTAGAGAGAGAGAGAGAGGATTTTCGGCCAAAGTTCTAGAGAGAGAGTCTCTCAAATCTCTTAAACTTGGATGAATGAATTGTGAGGAAATGAGGCTCCTATTTATAGGAGAGGCTTTACCTTCAATAAGGTAGTTTCCTCTTCTATAGAATATCACATATTCATGAGCAAATATTGCCTCTTTCCCACTTAAGTCACACGGCCAAGGCTGCCTTCTAGAAGGCTTGGATTTGTTTCCTTTTTTGTTCCTTGCCTTGCCTTGACTATACTTGGCCGAAATTCCTTGTGCATCTACATGCAAATTTGTTTCCTCTTTTTCTTTTGGCAAGTATCTAAATACATTTATGCACAAAATAAACTCTCTTTCCTTGGGTATTATGGGCGCCTATGACTTCTAGAAAGCCTTCTAGATTTTTCTTCATTTGTTCATAACAACATAAGAAAAGCCCATTAAGAATTTTCCATAAAATTCTCATGAAATGAAATTAATTCACGAGGCCCAATGATCAAGTCATGGCCGAGTGAAACACGTCATAAAATGACCTTGTCAAAAAATTTATTGACATTCATTTCATCCTTTGTCTCAAAAGACAAAAATACCCTTTTGATTATTTTCGTTCTTGTTTTGGCTTAGCTTCCAGTTTAACTATTCCTATCGATGTGATTCGTGACAGTGACCTCATGGACCCAAATGAACAAAGCTTTAGCTAAACACTTGGACTCAAAAGTTCACAAACCTTTTCCAAGTTTAGCTTAATGCCAACTGACTCCACTAAAGAGCTGACACTGAAAATCTCTCGGTTCAAATGAATTTATTTTCTACTCAAGAATTCGACTTAATTACGATGAGCGGATCCACTGAATATTATCTATGTTTACCCTTCATGAATGTCATCAGCTAGTCGGGATTTACTAAATTACCATTTTACCCTTCTAGCTGTTATTTCCTCAACTCCTTTGTCGCTTGTGAATAAGTTAGAAACAATGTATTGACGAGGAGCTAACAAGTCACATTGTTTCATCCAAAAGAGTCAGGACTCAATTTGGACACTGGCCAGTTCATTTATTCACACTCCAAGGAACAAAGCATGAGGTGACATACATTGCATTTCAGCAATCTTGTACATGAATTCCATATCTATGAGAACTTCACAAAGTTACTCATGACATACTCACAACTTAGTATTTCACCAATAGGCCCTGTTCGGAATGACATAGTGAGTCCGAACTCTGACTTTCTCAAATGAGAATACTAAGGTGTGAAATGGCATGTCTCATTTCAGGATTAAGGTAAGCATGATGCAATTCATACATAGTGACTTCGAGACATAAGAGGTTAAATGGTTTGTTCTTATATTGTCTCTAGAAGTGCACTGGTCAATTCAGTACCTTCGGAAGATACCTAGAAGAACTATAGAGTCCCCAACTCTCAATGCCTCATAACCAGACATCATAGATTCTTCTAACAATCATACTGAGGTCAATAGTCCTTTAACCCTAAGATTGCAAATATATCGTTTTAAGCAAACTACGAAGAGTTTGTTCATGCAAATCTACATTTGTCTCTTCGTAAGTTGTTAAGTTTGTTTATGGACTAAAAGACTAAGGTTTTATCATAAAGCTTCAAACAAAGAAGATTGAATGAACGTTTCAACTTTTTATTAACAAAAAATTGGCTACGTAAGCCACTTAAACTATAAGAATTGTAAATTAGCCAACCTTTGGTAAATAATTTGTAAATAGCCAACTTGCATACGTGGCAGCCAATTAATTACCTAAAATATATGTTTGGTTGTGTTAAATAAGGCTTTTATTAATTTGTTAATAAGTTTACTTGGCCATTTACAAGAAATTAACCAAAGGTGGGCTATATCTCAATCCACTATATCCGTGTGGCTATATAACTTAATAACCCTTTTATTAATGAATAAGCAATTACAAGCAAGAGTCTTCTAAGACTATATGACATCAAATGTACATAAATAGACACTACTACTCTTCTTGTGGGCACCATTGACAACAGTTGTTGCAACACATTGTTCATTGATGCTAAGATATAGCACCTCACAATCTCATCGTGGCAGAGCCAGGCCACCAAGGCGTCTTTGTCCTCTTGAGTTGAATCATTATTCGTCAGAAGAGGACACGGGGTGGTGAGTACCCATTTGTGCTTGTTAACGGTAAGGATGATGTCGAGGTTATGTTTCGAGTCTATGTAGTTTTCGTTTTCGAGTTTGTTCGAGGAAAGAATGAAAGAGAGAGAGTTGGGAGACATTTTGCCTATAAAGGTTGAAACAAGTTTATGATTAGTCTTTGGTTTAGGATTTAAGTTTTATTAAGACTTTTATAAAACCCAAAGGTGTTATAAAGCAAATGATAATTTACTCCCTCAAGAGAAGGCCGCAAAAAATCTCCATTTATAAGTAAATGACACATTATTAATGCTAAGCCAAGATGTCAATACATGTATTTTGACTAGCCACCTTTTAAATTGGTTTGATCACTCACATCCTTTCGCAGAACCTCAAGGGAGGATTACTAGGGATTGAGCCTAAGTGTACAACCAACCACTTAGTCCAAAAGGTCAACTTTGAAAAACAATCCCCCAAGGGGAGGCCTTGCCATCATCGTCTCACTCTCGGACGTAGCTCATTGAGCAATGATCGAAGCAATAACGCCTTGGAGTACTCCCATTTAAGTGAGGGTCGCAAGAGCGGCTCTTAGTCCCACGTTAATTGCTTCTTTCATTAGTGTTGGGGATCGTGGGTTACAAACAACAAGTATAACCCTCCCACTTAGTTTTTGGAGTTGGTTCATCGACTCTTATAAGTTCGGAAACAGATTTCCTAGTTAGAGAGCGACAGAGCGGACAACTAGAAGAGAATCCGAGATCGACATGTTCAGAGCAGTATTAGTGCATAAAGGCACAAGGTACATACTCGATCTTTTCCTATTTTCTATTTCGGGAAAGTGCGTGAGGGAAGTGTGAACTTTAACTCACTCGAACACTTGAAAGTTTGAGATTACACATCTTTTTATTTTTCGGCTTGTCTACAAGGAGACCTCCCACTCAAATTTTCAAGAGCATATAGATTTTGAACATATGTGATATAGATATAGTTTTGAAAACATTTTGAAAACTTATTTGATTTGGATGACAAAATATTTTTAAGTTTGAAAGTGAAAACGGTTTTTTAAAATTCAAACTAGTTTTGTAAAAACTCAATTTCAATTAAACTTTCAAAAATCAAAACATTTTAATCTTACACATCATGTTTATAATCATATGAAAAACATTTTTGCTCAAGAAAATTTTCTCTTTAGAGTTCTATAACTCATGGTAGTGGGGTTTGAAAATCCGGATTTCTAAAAAACTGGAGTTTCAGCACAGCCGCGCACCTCGGAGTAAAATCGCCATATCGGGCGGCTCCAATATCCTTTTGAGCCGAAACCGGTGGCATTAGACAGAGGACAGACAGAGCTTTAATTTTATTCAAGAATCATTAAATTTAGATTTCTGAGCAGAGAGTTATTCCACTTTTAATGCGGGTTTACTCCAGCTCGAAGAAAAAGAAATAATTAAAGCTTGATCCTTTTTAGGTGCGAAAAAGAATCGAGTGTAACGGAATGTTTTATGAAGGTTGTTAAAGCTTTTATTTGTGTTTTAATAGCAAGGTAATAACAAGGCATAAAAGAAATAACAACAAGCATAAAACGATTCAAGTAAAAATAAGAAACTAGTAACACAAGAAAACTAGTCACAAAATTTTACTCGAAATTTCTCAAACCTTTAAAACACATTTTTCAATATAAAATATTAAAAACTTTCAGAACTGATTCTAATGTGTTTTAAAAACATCCTATACTCATAGAAAATCAACATGATTTTTAATTTAAAGGCAAGAGCAATAAATTAAAAAAAATCTAAGATAACAATTCTAACTTGTCACAAAAATTAGTAAACTTTCGAAAACAATTTTCAAGCTCATAATTTTAAAAACATGTACATGCTAACCTTTGACCATAGCTCTGATACCATTTGTTGGAATCGATCTAGGGTTTAAGAAAATAATTAACGCTTCGGTAAGCGGCGGAATTTTAAAAATTTTCTTTTACAAGTAAAACCATTTTTACTAACCTAGACAAAAGAGCAAGTACACGTAATTAAAAACTATTATGAGCTAAGAAGATTACTAACCTTTCTTGAAGCTTGATCTTTGAGAAGCTCTTAGAAAGTTGCAACGCTCGTCTCCCCTCGCAGCACGTCCCTCATTCTTTCCTCGGCACCTTGAGCAACCACGAAAGTTTCTATCACTAAATCACTCGAGAGAAAAGGAATTAGTGAGTGGGCACTTTTAAACACTACGACTTAAGAACGAGTCTTGAAGTCGCAGAGCTAAACTCTAGGTCAAATGAGAGCCTAGGTGCCAAAACAAAATCGAAAATAAGCTAGAGAGAGAGAGAGAGAGGAGTTCGGCCACAATGTCTAGAGAGAGAGTCACTCAATCTCTAACTTGTGTGGAATGAGAAAAATGAGAAGAATGAGGCTCCTATTTATAGGAGAGGCTTTACCTTAAATAAAGTAGTTTCCTCTTCTATATTGAATATCACATATTCATGAAGAAATCCCTTGTTTCCCTTTTTCATTTTGGGCGTGTAAGGCATTACCTATGCCACATGGATTTGTTTCCTCATTTATTCTCTCCCTCTTTGACTTGTCTTGGCCGAACTTCCTTGTTCCTCTTAGAGGAAATTTGTTTCCTCTTTTTCTCTTGGCAAGAATCTAGATACATTCATGCACAAAATTCTCTCTTTCCCTATGGGTAGTGGGCGCCTAAAATGGTTATAGAAAGGCCTTCTAGAAGCTTTTCCATTTATTCATGACAACATGAAAAAGGCCCATTATGAATTTTCAATAAAATTCTTATGAAATGAAATTAATCCACAAGGCCCAATTAATCATATTATGGCCGAGTGTTACTTGTCATCAAATAACCATGTCACAAAATTTATTGACATTCATTTCATCCTATGTCTCAAAAGACAAAATTACCCTTTTGACAATTTTCGTTCTTGTTTTGACTTAGCTTCAAGTTTAACTATTCCTACTCGATGTGATTCGTGACAGTGACCTCATGGACCCAAATGAACAAAGCTTGAGCTAATCACTTGGACTCAAAAGTTCACAAACCTTTTCCAAGTTTAGCTTAATGCCAACTGACTCCACTAAAGAGTTGACACTTAAAATCTCTCGGTTCAAATGAATTTATTTTCTACTCAAGAATTCAACCTAATTATGATGAGCGGATCCGTTTAATATTATCTATGTTTAACCTTCATGAATGTCATCAGCTAGTCGGGATTTACTAAATTACCATTTTACCCTTCTAGCTGTTATTTCCTCAACTCCTTTGTCTCTTGTGAATAAGTTAGAAACAATGTATAGACGAGGAGCTAACAAGTCACGTTGTTTCATCCAAAAGAGTCAGGACTCAATTTGGACACTGGTCAGTTCATTTATTCACACTCCAAGGAACAAAGCATGAGGTTACATACATTGCATTTCAGCAATCTTGTACATGAATTCCATATCTATGAGAACTTCACAAAGTTACTCATGACATTCTCACAACTTAGTACTTCACCAATAGGCCCTGTTCGGAATCACATAGTGAGTCCGAACTCTGACTTTCTCAAATGAGAATACTAAGATGTGAAATGGCATGTCTCATTTCAGGATTAAGGTAAGCATGATGCAATTCATACGTAGTGACTTTGAGACATAAGAGGTTAAATGGTTTGTTCTTATCTTGTCTCTAGAAGTGCACTGGTCAATTCAGTACCTTCGGAAGATACCTAGAAGAACTATAGAGTCTCCAACTCTCAATGCCTCATAACCAAACATCATATATTCTTCTAACAATCGTACTGAGGTCAATAGTCCTTTGACCCTAAGATTGCGAATATATCGTTTTAAGCAAACTACGAAGAGTTTGTTCATGCAAATCTACATTTGTCTCTTCGTAAGTTGTTAAGTTTGTTTATGGACTAAAAGACTAGGGTTTTAGTATAAAGCTTCAAACAAAGAAAGAATGAATGAACGTTTCAACTTTATTATTAAATGAATAGGCAATTACAAGAAAGAGTCTTCATGAGACTTTATTACATTAAATGTACAAAATTAAGACTACAACTCTTCTTGTGGGCACCATTGACAACAGCGAGACCTTCTTCTTTAAGAAAGTCATCGAACTCTCCAGACATATACTCACCACCTCGATGAGATCGAAGGGTTTTGATCACTTTGCCAGTTTGCTTTTCCACTAAAGCCCTAAAGACCTTAAATACGTTAAAGGTCTCGGATTTGTGTTTGAGCAAATAGACAAAACCATATCGCGAGTAATCATCGGTGAAGGTAACGAAGTATTCGTATCCTCCACGTGCCTGTTGGCTGAGCGGACCACATACATCAGAATGTATTAGTTCCAGCAACTCAGTGGCTCTTCGACCCTTATCGGAGAAAGGTCGCTTAGTCATTTTTCCTTCTATGCAGGATTCACAAGTAGGTAGTGAACCTATTGCAGAGGCTTAGAGTGGACCGTCCCTCACAAGTCTCTTAATCCTTTCTAGACTGATATGACCAAGTCTTAAGTGCCATAGGTGTGTTGATTTTGTTAGATCGGAGGATTCAGAAAGTTTGATCCTCTTTGGCTCCCTAATTAGATCATTATCTATTTCGGTGTCTAAAAGAGGTGGTTGAGTGGGATAGATGTAGAAAAGAGCATTCTTCATACATGCATCAGTGATAAAAGAATTATCAGGAAACGAAATACGAATTCCATTCTTAATGAACTTTAAACAATAATCTTGCTCAAGAACACGAGCACTGGATATGAAATTCTTCCCAAAGGTAGGAACAAAATAAACATTATTCAAGTTTAAAGTGCGGTCTTCAAAAGATAGCATCACGGATCCCACAGCCTTCGTAGACACCAGGCTCCCATCATCCCATTTGAAACAGAACTCTCCTTCCTCTAAGCTTTTGGTTTTCTTGAAACCATTCAAGGAACAACAAATATGGTTAGTAGCAGCGGATTCAAGAATCTACGTTGATACATTATCAGCTACTAAGCATGCTTCGGTAACTAGTACAATACTATGTTCCTTTGATTTGAGACAGTTCTTTTTATCGGCCTTGTAAGGTCTCTTTTCAGTTCCAGAGGCGGAGGCTTTTTGCTCAGTAGCATGTGCCTCTCCTTTATTCCTCTTTCTCTTAGTGAGACCTACAGCAGTGTGAAGTTCCTCCATAAGCTTGGTAACAGTGTACTCTAGCTTGTTTATGGAGTAATTCATCTTGGAGGTATCAAGAGATGCGGGGAGAGTTTCTAAGATAATTTCTATGACATTCTTCCCATTAATCTCATATCCTAGGATTTCCATTTTATTTAGAAAACTAATGATGAGTATCTTAAAGTCTTCAACAGGAGTCCTAGCCTTCATGTGACAGTTCATAAACTATCGGACTGCTTGTTGCCTTGTTTTACGCCTTTGCCCTCCAAACATCTCATGGAGATTGTTGAGCATGTCGGTGGCAGTCTCGATGTCATGATGTTGCTTTTTCAGCATATTGTTCATAGATGCTAAGATATAGCACCTCACAATCTCATCGGATCGAAGCCAAGCCGCTAAGGCCTCATTGTTCTCTTGAGTCGAATCATCATTCGTCAGAGGAGGACATGGGGTGGTGAGTACCCATTTGTGCTTGGTAATGGTAAGGATGATGTCGAGGTTATGTTTCGAATTAACGTAGTTTTTGGTTTCGAGTTTGTTCGAGGAAAGGATGATTAAGGGATGTTTGCGAGACATGCTGCTTAATTAAGTTGAAACACGTTTATGATTAGTCTTTGGTTTAGGATTTAAGTTTTATTTAAGACTTGATAAAATCCAAAGGTGTTATAAACTAAACGATAATTTACTTCTTCGAGGGAAGGCCGCAAAAAATCTCCATTTATAAGTAAATGACATATCATTAATGCTTAGCCAAGATGTCAATATACCAATTTTGACCAGCCACCTTTTAAATTGGTTTGACCACTCACATCCTTTCGCAGGGCCTCGAGGAAGGATTACTACGGATTGAGTCTAAGTGTGCAACCAACCACTTAGTCCAAAAGGTCAACTTTGAAAAACAATCCCCCAAGGGGAGGCCTTGTCATCATCGTCTCACTCTCGGATTTAGCTCATTGAGCAATGATCAGTGCAAAGCGCCCTTGAGTACTCTCATTTAAGAGAGGGCCACGAGGGTGCCTCTTAATCTAGCGACAATTGCACTTTTCATTAGTGTTGGGGATCGTGGGTTACAAACAACAAGTATAAACCTCCCACTTAGTTTTTGGAGTTGGAACATCGACTCTTATAAGTTTGAAAACGGTTTTCCTAGTTATAGAGCGATAGAGCGGACAACTAGAAAAGAATCCTAGAATTTCATGTTCAGAGCGGTGTTAGTGCATAAAGGCACAAGGGACATACTCGGATCTTTTCCTATTTTCTATTTCGGGAAAGTGCGTGAGGGAAGTGTGAACTTCAACTCACTCGAACACTTGAAAGTTTGAGATTACACATCTTTTTATTTTTCGGTTTGTCTACAAGGAGACCTCCCACTCAAATTTTCAAGAGCATATAGATTTTGAACATATGTGATATAGATATAGTTTTGAAAACATTTTGAAAACTTATTTGATTTGGATGTTGTCGCACGAGAATGAACAACTATTTAAAACCTCGGGCGGTTCGATCCAAGGCCGGACCAAGTGATCGCACCCGGGCCAAGAGTGGGAACTCGATAGTCTCGAGCTAGGGTTTTCTCCGATCAACCCGCCTCTCGGGAGAGGTAGGGGGTGAGGAGGAGGAGTGACCGTGCCTTGGTTGTCGGCTGCCTACGTACCCGTGCGTGGGATCAGGTCAGAACGTAGTTCAAGCGTGAAAGACGCTGCATGAGGCGCGGAGTCTTGATGGAGAAGCGTACTCGACGAAGGAGACGGGGCGCGAGGAGTCCTCGGCGGCATCTCAGGACTTCGGAGATCGCGAGCGCAAGAGAGAATGTGTGTTTTCTCTCTTTTGGAGACGTGGAAGACTCTAAGTCAAGAGTTCCTTGTTGTGGCGGAGATTCCGGACGCGTAGGCGATTCCTAGTCGGAAATGCCGGACGCGTCGGCGATTTCTTGTCAAAAATGGCGGACGCGTCTAGGGTGCTAGACGCGTAGGCGATTTTTAGTAGAAAACTGTTAGAGCACTCGTGGGCTCAAGATTAATCGCTCGATCAAGAGAGGCGGCACTCGGGAGTCCCTGGAAAGTGCTTCAGAATCTCCGAGAGCGAGAAATCGTGGAGAATCCGCTTCAGGCCAAGGATGGCATCTAGAGAAGCGGAGAGAAGTCTCAAGTTCCTTGAGAAAGAATGGGATGGCTTTCCCCTCAATGGGAGGGGGGTTTATATAGGCGTTTGGGGGCCTTAGAAGGCTTCTTTTTCGTCCATGTGGGACTAGGAACGCACGCGCCATCAAGTAGAGGCGCACGGAGCGCGCGGCGCACAACGCGCGGCGCGCGGCGCGCGGCGCAGGGGGCGCGGCGCGTGGGTCACCAGGCGTGGCACTGGATGTGCGGCGCGGGATGCGCGGCGCGCGGCCTGCTGTGCTTGGTTGGCCGACGCGGCTGCGCGCGCGGCGCATGGCCCGTCTCGTCAGGCTCTTGCGGGCCTTCGAATACCATTCTTGCCACATGAAATATGAAGGTTTCCACTTGGCGAGAGTGGCTCGATTCGAGGAGCGAGTCGAGGCTCGACTCGAGGAGTGAAGCTCGACTCGAGGAGACCGACTCGAGGCTCGACTCGAGGAACAACTCAAGGCTCGACTCGAGGAACGACTCGGGGCTCGACTCGAGGGGCATAAGGATTTGGCACGAGGACTTGTCAGTCGACTCGTGAGAGAAGGCTCGCCGCTCTTCAGGACCTCCGGCCTGACCATCGGCCCTTTGAACGGCGTGTTTTCTTGGCGTCTAGGGTTTTCCGAGAACGACCGACAACATTAGCCCCCCAAGTTCATTGCTCGGGAGGCCCCGGGCGGTGAACTTTTAGTTGTTTCCGCCAGGTGTTTGAGGAAAATAGACTTCCCAGAGCTTCACTGTTGCGAAGCCTTTGTGATTATAAAGAATACTCTCACAATTGTAAGCGCTCTTTCTCGCTTTTCCGTCTTTCTTGACACGAGTGTGTGATCGACACGTGGAGGAGGATCCAAGCGGATAAGAGACGTAGCTCGACGTGGACGAGGCAAACGCGCTTGCGTCCGTCGCTCTAGCCCCGGAGCAAATGGGATATGCATGCGCAAGTGGGGTGTGCATTTGTGTAGAGGCGTATCGACACGTTACCGCCAGTTGATCTTTGGGCGAGGTCATGCCCAAGTCTTTCTTCGATGGCATTTTGTTTGATGATATCATCAACCCGGAGTCCATGGGACTCGACGGTGACTAGCAGGGTGACGATTGTGTAATCGTGACCTATTAGGGGAAGGTCATGGCTTCTGTCTCGGCAAGCTTGGAAGGCGACTGCGCTTTTGCATTTTGCAAAGGCGTGCTCATTCCGAGGTCTCGAAGACGGAGGTTGATGCTGCGGGCTGATGCTTCGACAAGACGGAGTGGCACCTGGCGGAAGGTTCTGCCGCACCGGAGGGCTTCGACTGCTCGGGGATAAACGCTAAAAGTTTGACCACGCATCAAACATAAGTCGGCCTCACGGGGCATCCGCCATTCTCGCCTTGGTGACGCTTCTTCGTCTGCGTTCGGAAGATCGGCCCTTATTCCCCAAGCGCGAGCGCGGGTCTCTACTTTGGCTGACCTGTTCTTCAGGTCGCTCCAGGTGTTTATTGGAGGAGTGGGACTCGAGTCGAGGAGACTGACTCAAGGCTCGATTCGAGGAGCGAAGCTCGACTCGAGGAGACTGACTCAAGGCTCGACTCGAGGAGCGAAGCTCGACTTGGGGAGACTGAATCAAGTCTCAACTCAAGGAGCGAAGCTCAACTCGGGGAGCCGACTCAAGTCTCAACTCGAGGGGCTAGGCTCGACTCGGGGAGCCGACTCAAGTCTCAACTTGAGGGGCTAGACTCGACTCAAGGAGATTGGCTGGACTTTAAGGAATATGACTCTACTCGAGGAGCGACGCTCGACTCGAGGAGTATGACTCGATTCGAGGAGCGAAGCTCGACTCGAGGAGAATGACTCGACCCGAGGAGCGAAGCTCGACTCGAGGAGAATGACTTGACTCGAGGAGCGAAGCTCAACTCGGGGAGACTGACTCGACTCGAGGAGCGAAACTCGACTCGAGGAGGATGACTCGACTCGAGGAGCGAAGCTCGACTCGAGAAGAATGACTTGACTCGAGGAGCGAAGCTCAACTGACTCGACTCGAGGAGCGAAACTCGACTCGAGGAGGATGACTCGACTCGAGGAGCGAAGCTCAACTCGGGGAGACTGACTCAACTCGAGGAGCGAAACTCGACTCGAGGAGCGAAGCTCGACTCGAGAAGAATGACTCGACTCGAGGAGCGAAACTCGACTCGAGGAGGATGACTCGACTCGAGGAGCGAAGCTCGACTCGAGAAGAATGACTTGACACAAGGAGCGAGGCTCGACTTTAAGGAGAATGACTCGACTCAAGGAGCGAAGCTCGATTTGAGGACGATGACTCGACTCGAGGAGCGGAGCTCGACTCGAGGAGAACGACTCAACTCGAGGAACGGGGCTCGACTCGAGAGGAATGATTTGACTCGGGGAACAAGGCTCGGCTCGAGGACAGTGATTTGACTCGGGGAGCGACGCTCGACTCGAGGAGGTTTAGGTGCGCCTTGTGGCGGCTCAGAGCGCGTTGTTAGGGACGGCTCTGTGCGTTGTTTTAGGCATCATAGGCACGTCGTGAGGGATGGCCTAGATGCGGCATGTAGGTCACTTAGGTGCGTCGTGAGGGACAACTTGGTTGCGCCATGTGGGCGTCTTAAGTGCGCCATGTAGGCGTCTTAGGTGCGTCGCGAGGGACGACTTGGGTGTGCCATGTAGGCGTCTTAAGTTGTGCCACGTAGGCGTCTTAAGTGCGCCATGTAGGCGTCTTAGGTTGCGCCATGTAGGCGTATTACGTGCGCCATGTAGGCGTCTTACATGCGCCATGTAGGCGTCTTAAGTGCGCCATGTAGGCGTCTTGGGTTGCGCCATGTAGGCGTCTTACGGGTTGCGCCTTTACGCGTCTTACGTGCGCCATGTAGGCGTCTTAAGTATGCCATGTAGGCGTCTTGGGTCGCGCCATGTAGGCGTCTTACGGGTTGCGCCTTTACGCGTCTTACGTGTGCCATGTCGGCGTCTTAGGTTGCGCCATGTAGGCGTCTTACGTGCGCCATGTAGGCGTCTTACGTGCGCCATATAGGCGTCTTGGGTTGCGCCATGTAGGCGTCTTACGGGTTGCGCCTTTACGCGTCTTACGTGCGCCATGTAGGCGTCTTAAGTGCGCCATGTAGGCGTCTTGGGTCGCGCCATGTAGGCGTCTTACGGGTTGCGCCTTTACGCGTCTTACGTGCGCCATGTAGGCGTCTTAGGTTGCGCCATGTAGGCGTCTTACGGGTTGCGCCTTTACGCGTCTTACGTGCGCCATGTAGGCGTCTTAAGTGCGCCATGTAGGCGTCTTAGCCTGCATCTCTGGGATGGCTTATGGCGCGCCGCGGAGGCGTCCTAGCCTGCATCTCTGGGATGGCTTGTGGCGCGCCGCGGAGGCGTCTTAGCCTGCATCTCTGGGATGGCTTATGGCGCGCCGCGGGGGCGTCTTAGCCTGCATCTCGGGGATGGCTTACGGCGCGCCGCGGGGGCGTCTTAGCCTGCATCTCAGGGATGGCTTACGGCGCGCCGCGGAGGCGTCTTTAGCCTGCATCTCTGGGATGGCTTATGGCGCGCCGCGGGGGCATCTTAGCCTGCATCTCTGAGATGGCTTATGGCGCGCCGCAGAGGCGTCTTTAGCCTGCATCTCGGGGATGTCTTACGGCGCGCCACCGAGGCGTCTTACGTGCACGCTTGTTCCCGTTTTATGTTCAGGTGTTTTGTTTTGATGGAGTGTGCTTTCTTTTTGTGGAGCGTACTTTCTTGAGGATTTTGAGCGTACTTACCATTGCCTATGTCACTAGCCCCCCGAGTTTTGGGTTTACAAGTGTAATCTTTGATGGTTAAAAATCTTTGATAAAGTGGATTTTGAAAGAAAAACATCGAACTTTATTAATATTGCAAAAATTTTGAAATCCTAAAACATTGGCTCGTAGGCCTTATTGAATGTTGGAAAGCAAAGAAATAAAATTGGGGGAGCACTGGCTAGTGGTAGTACTCTCTTCAAGTGTTCCGCATTCCACAAGTGATAGATCGGTGTCTCGTCCATGTATGATCTGGTAGACTCTGTGGGGTCCCTAATGAGGACGTCATTACCTTGCACTTGGGTGTCAAGCAGGTGTCTTCATGGACTTCGCGGAGGACCTTGGTCGACTCGACGCTATCTCTGAGCTGGGAGATTGTGTTAACCGTCTTTCTAGCAGTTTTTCCATCGATTCCTTGGATGTAGCATATTCTGGCTTGGGATTGATCTCCAGCCATGGTGCCGATTCCATCCTCGGTGGGGAACTTCACCAGTAGGTGGTATGTTGAAGTAATGGCCCTTAGTCGGTTCAGTGTGGGTCACCCAACGATCACGTTGTAGGGGGACTCTTGGTCGACCACTAGGAATGGGACCATGTGAACGACTTCAATGCCTCCGGGAGTTCCGAAGGTGACCGGTAGATCAATGATGCCTTCGGTCATAACTCTCTCCCCAGTGAACCCGAATAAAGGTGTTTGGGTCGGAGTTGGGCGTAGCCCCCGAGCTTCATGCGCTCTAAGGTGGACTTGAATATTATGTCGGCAGCACTGCCGTTGTCGATGAGAACCCTTTTCACCAAGTTATTAGCCACTTGGGCTTTGAGCACAATCGCGTCATTGTGCGGATGCACAACTCGCTTGGCCTCTTCGTTGGTGAAGTACATCGTCTCGTGGGGTACGGAAGGAGGTTCCTCGTAGGTGAGGTTGACGTGCATAGCAGCGTCTTCTTGAGCCACGACCCTTAGGAATCTTTTCCGTTGTCGGGCTGAGTCTCCATCTTGTGGACCGCCCAGTATGATGGTCACAACGTGGAGTTGTGGATTGGCGTCGGCGGTAGCCGTGGTTCGGTCGGCAGAAGCGGCTGTTCCTCCTCCCTTGCCAGACTGTGGTCTGTTTGTGGTGGGGCCCGCAGCGCTAATCATGCGTAACACGAACTCTTTCAGCTCACCCCGTTGGATCAATGCCTCGATTTTCCTTTTGAGACTGTGGCACTCGGAGGTCAGGTGACCGTATTCCTGATGGAACTCGCAATATCTAGACCGGTCGCGAGTCGCGGGGTCTTTGCTCATTGGAGTCGGGGGAGTGAACTTGTCACACGCCAAAGCCAGGATTTGATCCGGCGTCGTGTTCAACGGTGTGAACGACGAGTGGCCCCTAAAGTCTGCCGCAAGTCGCGGCTTCTGGGGCATCGGAGGTCGGCTATTGGAAGTCTGACCCCCTCTGTTTCGTCTTTTACGGGAGTGGCCTTGCTCGTTGCTAGGCTCATCTCGGCGGTGAGGGCTTTGATCATTGCCCTTGCAACCATCGAGGTAATCTTCGACTCCCATGAAGGTCTTGGCTCGAGTCATTAACTCGGCCATGGTAGAAGGGACACGGCCGACGATGGACTTAAGGAAGTCACTTGTGCGCAAGCCTTCAGTGATGGCAGTGATTGCGTCTTTGTCGTCAAAGCGGTCGACCTTATTCGATTCTTCAGTGAATCGGGCGAGGTATCGTCTAAGAGACTCGCCATCCTCTTGCCTGATTGACCACAGGTACATCTTGGTCTTCTTTTGGACCATAGACGTAGCGAACCGTGCCAGGAACATGTCATTCAGGTCTTTGAACGAGCGGATGCTTCCCGGCCTTAAGTTCATGAACCACTCGAAGCCGGGTCCGGCGAGGGTAAGACTAAAAGCTTGGCACATGGCACCGGGAGCAACACCCTGCATCATCATCCAGGTTTCATAGTGCTGGATATGGTAAGCGGGATCCGCTTTTCCATCGTATGGGGCAAGGTTCGGGAGTTTGAAATTTCCCGTGCATGCCTCGGCCAATATCTGAGCCGTGAAAGGCGAGGACTTCTCCTCAACGACCCCATAGGCACTTCCGCCTATTCCGTGTTCTCGGACATCTCGTACTTCATTTCGAAGATTGTGGATCATTGTGATCACATCGAGACCGGTAGTCGGAGTAACTCCCTGTTCGGGACGAGTCACCTGTCGTCTTTCATTTGACCCTTGACCCGTTCGGCGGTTCCCGTTATTTGGGGCTGCTACGGGGATGTTTGGCCGAGAGCTTAGTCGCTCCCTTAGGTCATCGCCACGCTCGATGCGTTGGGCGGTGAGGTGATCCCTAAGATCTGGGCTGGTCGTACGGAGGCGCAGGCTTCGTCTGCGACGGCGCGCTCTCCGCGTGCCTTGACTCTCCGTAACATTCTCCCTTTGACCTAGTCGGTCGAAGGCCGAACGTCGGGAATTTCCCTCTTGAGAAGAAGCCGGCGCGTCGCCCGTCCGGGGTAGGGGATTTGGAGGACCGGCTTCAAACACGGCGGGGTGTTCCCCGTCATTCGTGAGAGAAGTCTCGATATCCTCTAAATCGCCAGTACCCTCGTAATCAGGGTCGCGGTCGCGGCTTTCCTTGTTGAGGTTCTCAGGATCTCCGTTGAGGATCATCGTGTCACGCATAGGTTGCTTCGCAGCCAGTTGGCTGTGGTACCTTGCGTTCCTTGCCTTTAGTTGGCGGATACTCTCCTCTAACTCCATGATGCGGTTGTCCCTGCTATCAGGAGATGGAGATGGTGAGCGGGTCGAGCTCTCTTCGTGGAGCGACTCTTCGTCACCATGCGCTCGGGAGCGCAAGAAGTATTTCTTAGTCCCAGTGATGTTTTCGGGGTTGTTTACGCCCTCAGAACGTATGGGTGGTTGGCTACTCATCTTTTCTCAAGTTCGAGAAAGTTGAGTTTGTAGAAAAAAAAGAAGAAGATGAACAGAAGGAATTTCGGGCTGAATAGGTCGGGAAGTCCCCTCCTTCTAGCGCCAAAATGTTGTCGCACGAGAATGAACAACTATTTAAAACCTCGGGCGGTTCGATCCAAGGCCGGACCAAGTGATCGCACCCGGGCCAAGAGTGGGAACTCGATAGTCTCGAGCTAGGGTTTTCTCCGATCAACCCGCCTCTCGGGAGAGGTAGGGGGTGAGGAGGAGGAGTGACCGTGCCTTGGTTGTCGGCTGCCTACGTACCCGTGCGTGGGATCAGGTCAGAACGTAGTTCAAGCGTGAAAGACGCTGCATGAGGCGCGGAGCCTTGATGGAGAAGCGTACTCGACGAAGGAGACGAGGCGCGAGGAGTCCTCGGCAGCGTCTCAGGACTTCGGTGATCGCGAGCGCGAGAGAGAATGTGTGTTTTCTCTCTTTTGAAGAAGTGGAAGACTCTAAGTCAAGAGTTCCTTGTTGTGGCGGAGATTCCGGACGCGTAGGCGATTCCTAGTCGGAAATGACGGACGCGTAGGCGATTTCTTGTCAGAAATGGCAGACGCGTCTAGGGTGCTAGACGCGTAGGCGATTTTCAGTAGAAAACCATTAGAGCACTCGTGGGCTCTAGATTAATCGCTCGATCAAGAGAGGCGGCACTCGAGAGTCCCCGGAAAGTGCTTCAGAATCTCCGAGAGCGAGAAATCGTGGAGAATCCGCTTCAGGCCAAGGATGGCATCTAGAGAAGCGGAGAGAAGTCTCAAGTTCCTTGAGAAAGAATGGGATGGCTTTCCCCTCAATGGGAGGGGGTTTATATAGGCGTTTGGGGGCCTTAGAAGGCTTCTTTTTCGTCCATATGGGACTAGGAACGCGCGCGCCATCGAGTAGAGGCGCACGGAGCGCGCGGCGCACAACGCGCGGCGCGCGGGTCACCAGGCGCGGCGCGCGATGCGCGGCGCTGGATGTGCGGCGCGGGATGCGCGGCGCGCGGCCTGCCTGGCGCGGCGCGCGGCCTGCTGTGCTTGGTTGGCCGTCGCGGTTGCGCGCGCGGCGCATGGCCAGTCTCGTCAGGCTCTTGCGGGCCTTCGAATACCATTCTTGCCACATGAAATATGAAGGTTTCCACTTGGCGAGAGTGACTCGATTCGAGGAGTGAGTCGAGGCTCGACTCGAGGAGTGAAGCTCGACTCGAGGAGACCGACTCGAGGAACAACGCAAGGCTCGACTCGAGGGGCATGAGGATTTGGCACGAGGACTTGTCAGTCGACTCGTGAGAGAAGGCTCGCCGCTCTTCAGGACCTCCGGCCTGACCATCGGCCCTTTGAACGGCGTGTCTTCTTGGCGTCTCGGGTTTTCCAAAAACGACCGACAACATTGGATGACAAAATATTTTCAAGTTTGAAAACGAAAACGGTTTTTCAAAATTCAAACTAGTTTTGCAAAAATTCAATTTCAATTAAACTTTCAAAAATAAAAAAATTTTAATCTTACACATCATGTTTATAATCTTATGAAAAACATTTTTTCTCAAGAAATTTTTCTCATTAGAGTTCTATAACTCATGGTAGTGGGGCTGAAAATCCGGAATTCTAAAAAACTGGACTTTCGGAACAACCGCGCACCTAGGAGTAAAACCTCCATAACTGGTGGCTCCGAAAATTCTCAAACCTTTAAAACACGTTTTTCAATATAAAAAATAAAAAAAATTTAGAACTGATACTAATGTGTTTTAACAACATCCCAAACTCATAGAAAATCAACATGATTTTTAATTTAAAGGCAAGAGCAATAAATTAAAAAAATCCTAAGAAAACAATTCTAACTTGTCACAAAATTAATAAACTTTCGAAAACGATTTTCAAGCTCATACTTTTAAATACATGTACATGCATATCTTTGACCATAGCTCTGATACCATTTGTTGGAATCGATCTAGGGTTTAAGAAAAAGTTTAACGCTTCGGTAAGCGGCGGAATTTTAAAAATTTTCTTTTTCAAGTAAAACAGTTTTTTACTAACCTAGACAAAGTGCAAGCACATGTAAATAAAACTAATATGAGCATAATAAATTTACTAACCTCTTTAGAAGATTGAACGTTGATGAGCCTTCGGAAGGTTGAAAACGTTCGTCTCCCTCTTTAGTGAGTGGGCACTTTTAAACACTACGACCTAAGAACGAGTCATGAAGTCGCAGAGCTAAACACTAGGTCAAATGAGGACCTAGGTGCCAAAACAATAAAACGAAATTGACTAGAGAGAGAGAGGAGAGGGGCGGCCACAAGGTCTAGAGAGAGAGGCTCTCAATCTCTAACTTATGTGGAATGAATGAAATGAGAGGAATGAGGTGGGGTATTTATAGGAGAAGGGTTGGCCTTGGAAAGAAGTAGTTTCCTCTTATTTTCCAAGACTTTATGAGCAATCCCTTATTGCCCAAATCTCCAAAATGTGCGCCTACCTCATGCAAATCCCCAAGGGATTAGTTTCCTCTTTTTGGTTGCCTTGGCCGATTCTCTTTGTTTCCTCATAGGGGAAATTTATTTCCTCTTTTTCTTTTGGCAAGTATCTTGATACATTTATGCATAAAATATTCTCTCTTTCTCTTGGATATGTTGGGCGCCTATTTCATCTAGAAAAGGCTTCTAGAAGCTTTTCCATTTGTTCATGACAACATGAAAAAGGCCCATTAAGAATTTTCAATAAAATTCTTATGAAATGAAATTAATCCACAAGGCGCAATAAGACTAATATTGGCCGAGTGAAATATGTCATTAAATGACCTTGTCAAAAAATTTATTGACATTCATTTCATCCTATGTCTCAAAAGACAAAAATACCTTTTTGACTATTTTCGTTCTTGTTTTGACTTAGCTTCCAGTTTAACTATTCCTAATCGATGTGATTCGTGACAGTGACCTCATGGATCCAAATGAACAAAGCGTGAGCTAAATCCTTGGACTCAAAAGTTCACAAACCTTTTCCAAGTTTAGCTTAATGTCAACTGACTCCACTAAAGAGTTGACACTGAAAATCTCTCGGTTCAAATGAATTTATTTTCTACTCAAGAATTCAACCTAATTGTAATGAGTGGATCCACAGAATATTATCAGTGTTTACCCTTCATGAATATCATCAGCTAGTCGGGATTTACAAAATTACCATTTTACCCTTCTAGCTGTATTTACTCAACTCCTTTGTCGCTTGTGAATAAGTTAGAAAAAATGTATGGACGAGGAGCTAACAAGTCACATTGTATCATCCAAAAGAGTCAAGACTCAATTTGGACACTGGCCAGTTCATTTATTCACACTCCACGGAACAAAGCATGAGGTGATATACATTGCATTTCAGCAATCTTGTACATGAATTCCATATCTATGAGAACTTCACAAAGTTACTCATGACATCTTCACAACTTAGTACTTCACTAATAGGTCATGTTCAGAATCACATAGTGAGTCCGAACTCTGACTTTCTCAAAGGAGAATACGTAAGCTGTGAAATGACATATCTAATTTCAGGATTAAGGTAAGCACGATGCAATTCATACGTAGTGACTTCGAGACATAAGAGGTTAAATGGTTTGTTCTTATTTTGTCTCTAGCAGTGCACTGGTCAATTCAGTACCTTCGGAAGATACCTAGAAGAACTATAGAGTGTCCAACTCTCAATGCCCCATAACCAGACATCATAGATTCTCCTAACAATTGTACTGAGGTCAATAGTCCTTTGACCTTTAGATTGCGAATATATCGTTTTAAGCAAACTACGAAGAGTTTGTTCATGCAAATCTACATTTGTCTCTTCGTAAGTTGTTAAGTTTGTTTATGGACTAAAGACTAATGTTTTATCATAAAGCTTCAAACAGACAAGGAAGAATGAATGAACGTTTCAACTTTTTATTAATGAATAAGCAATTACAAGCATGAGTCTTCGTGAGACTTTATTATATCAAATGTACAAAATAAAGACTACAACTCTTCTTGTGGGCACCATTGACAACAAGCTTGTCGTTTCCAAACTTTATGTTGAAGAAACTATTAGCTCAGTTATGTTTCAGTGTGTCACAATTTAGTCCAATACCAACAGGTAATGTCTTTATTCATGATAATTATTTTGGAGATTCATTCATCGATCATTTTCAAAATATCAAATATTTCACAAACTATCATATTCGTTCAGCAATTGGATCAACTTTTCAATTTCAAAAAGTTTTAATAGTTCAACTACTATGGTCATAAGTTTTCAGAACCTTATCCAATGAATTTCGATTGTTTATCTTCCAGTTGGAAGACCCCGATGATCTTGTTCGTAGTATTATATAGAAGAGTGAAATTGTTGCCAATGTCTCTTCTAAAGGGTTCAACCCCTTTTTTATACCATTCAACTTCTTAAAGCTTGAACATATTCATTAATCTATTTATAGATCCATCTCTATCCATTAAGCTAATAGCTTAACTAGCAGATTTACTAAATTGGGTATATGACAATTGCTTAGTTAGTTTTGATCTTATGTGATGATTCACGATCAATTACTTTCTTCTTAAAGAAAGATGTAGTTGATGATTATGACAAGGATCCATGCAAGGATGCTTCCACCAGTGTATTGATTTTTAATGGCAATGTAATTATCAATTATCCTTCCATTCGAATTATCGAATCATGTGGTAAAGTAATTAATTACCCTCCCACTCAAATTATTGAATAATAGCAGTTTACTCCAATTAAGGATGCCATTGTTAATATTGGCTCGAATCCTGTTAAGGATGTTGCTATTATGTTATTGTTCATTCGAAGCCGCATTCCTGTTAAGGATTCCTCTTTTGATCAACAGTGGCCAGGTTCCATTCAAGGATGCTCCTACTCAATAATTTGATTTCTCATAGTGGCTAAGTTCCATATAAGGATATTCCCACTTTTGATAATACGATGCTTGTGGTTAGAATCCATTAAAAAGATACTCCCACTCAATTATTGAATAAGAGTACCTAGGTTCCTTCTAAGGATACTCCCACTCTTTTAATTCAAATGGCTAGGTTCCAGTAAATGAAGCTTGCATTTATTAATCAATAGTGACGAGGTTCCATTAAGGACGCTCTCACATAACTATATCATCAACACTAATTTTTTTGTCTCCATATTACCTTTATTCGCACAAATCATAGTCGATATAAGGTAATATTTATTTAGACGCAGCTATTGCTCTAAATAGTTCTTAACATTCAAAACATATTCAGTAACTAGAAATAAAAATAACCTCAAAGCTAACTAAATTTCTAACAGAGATTTAATACATAGAAAATTATGAAACCATTGTGTTTATGAACGGACACTCATATCCTTCATATTTCTAGTACATGAACGGTAACTTATAACCCTCACATTCTATATCATTAAGACCAGACATTCATGCATATCATAATATCATAAAGGCATTCAAGGCAAGGCATTCAATAAATAAGGAGAGAAATATTTAACGAAGCACCCATGTGCTTATAACTAATGTAATTAAACATAAAGAAAGAAAGAAAAGATTCATCGTATCCGAAATAATCTTAAATAAAAGGTTACAATCCAGAAAAGTGGATAATTATTATGACACATCCTCATGTTCAAAAATAAATATAAATCCAACAATGAAAATAATTAAATAAGCAAAATATTAAATCTTCAAACGGAATACGAGCTTCTCTAGAATTCGGGCTTGAATCCGACATTGTTCAGCAAGCTCATCGACACTTTCGTGCTCCATCAGATCTACTCTGCAACATGAAAAGAAGTATGTTCATGATTAATTATCCTAAAAAAAATTGAGGATATCTTTAATCATGAATTTTAAGGTTACATATCAGCATTTTTCTTATTGTTTTGAAGCTCGACCAAGTATAAATGACAATGCATTTTCCAATGGCCTTCAGTGTTGCAGTGGTGGCATTTACCAACGCTATCTTGCTTTTTTTCTATCCCCTTTTCGTTCCTCTTGAACTTCTTCCCTCCTCTCTTAGCAGGAACCTTCCCCTTAGAAGAGCTAGGGCGTGCCTTAGATGACTCAGCACCAGAAGAGGATTTCTTATTGGTTTTGGGGGAGGAACTCTTGTCAGCATAGTTTGCCGACCCTTTGTTCCTCCCAGGTCGAGTGATAGACTTAAAACTCTATAGCTCATTCAACAGCTGAGACAGTCGATAGTTCAACTTATTCATAATATAGTTGGACGTGAACTGTATGAAGTCACTCGAATGGGAGTTCAGTATGATTCCCACCTGAGTGATCATATCCATCTGTGCCCCATGGCGTTCAGCTTCGGTAAAGTAGTTAGTCATTTTCATGACGTGGTCTTTTACCGGAGTTCCCAGAACCATCCTAGTGCTAGTGCACTTACGGGTGAGTTCAATACGGGCTTGCTCACTCTGCATCCCAAACATTTGTTGCAGTGCGTCAAGGATCTCCACAGCCGTCTCTTTCCCTTCCATCTTTGTTTGCAACGCATCAGATATGCTTGCGAGCATGTAGGCGACAGCTTCGTTATTTGTTGTGACCCACTTATCATAATCCTCTTTTAGGTTTCTAGAGGCATTAGGACCAGGAAGCGGATGTCTGTCTTCAGTGAGGATAAAGCGAATGCTTTCACTCACCAGCATAATGTTCATGTTCGACTTCCACTTAGGGAAGTTTTCACCAGTAAGTATGTCTTTCGACAAAGGCCATAATAGGGTTTGACATGATTACTGAAAATATAAAAGAACTTCTATTAGCAATATGAAAATAAACAACTATCTAACAAGTTTAGGAAATAAAAACATAATACAAACAAGCATGGGATAAAACACCAAGACAAAATAACCCAGTTTTTATATTCCGGGGTAATCCACCAATAGCCACAGTCTGTCCCACTATGGTGGCATAACGAAGTGCACCTAGTGAAAATGAGTACTATCTCAGATTAGTGAGCAATCATGTTTCATGTACATTCATAACTATGCTCACTAACTACCCAGTTTTATAGGAATGGTTGGCCACATGAGCAACCAAAGGTTGGTTCATGCTTGAGTCGACCCAAAATTTCGATGAAAGAAGCCTAGCCCAAACGCACTGAATTAGCCAGTACACGCCGGATTCGACCCTTCCACCTATCGCCAGAGACACAACCCTGGTATTGGAATCAAGAAAATCTTGTCCTTCGGAGCAGATCACCATGTCTTAAATAAGACCGCCGATCAAGCAGGGATCCATCATCATCACGGTGGTGTGCCAATGTTGGAGGCCTAAGACTCAATATACTCTCAGTATTTTAATTTTCCTAGCATTAACATTAATCTAGGTGATCCACTCGAGTTTACTAAATCATATTAAAAACTCAAGAGTGTTTCTAAACGACTCTTAAAAACAATTAAGTTTCGATAAAGTTTAGTGATTAAGTTTTCGTGACAGCTAGTTTTGATTAACCTAATAGCATCCCTTCACGGATGAGCTTCCAGGAGGGAGGGAAGACATCGTCTTTGAATAACCTACCCGCTTAGCCTCTTATCGGATGTTGTCAATGGTGCCCACAAGAAGAGTAGTAGTGTATATTTATGTACATTTGATGTCATATAGTCTTACAAAGACTCTTGCTTGTAATTTCTTATTCATTTAATAATAAAGTTGAAACGTTCATTCATTCTTTCTTTGTTTGAAGCTTTATGATAAAACATTAGTCTTTTAGTCCATAAACAAACTTAACAACTTACGAAGAGACAAATTTCGATTTGCATGAACAAACTCTTCGTAGTTTGCTTAAAACGATATATTCGCAATCTAAGGGTCAAAGGACTATTGACCTCAGTATGATTGTTAGAAGAATCTATGATGTTTGGTTATGAGGCATTGAGAATTGGAGACTCTATAGTTCTTCTAGGTATCTTCCGAAGGTACTGAATTGACCAGAGTGCACTTCTAGAGACAAGATAAGAACAAACCATTTAACCTCTTATGTCTCGAAGTCACTATGTCTGAATTGCATCATGCTTACCTTAATCCTGAAATGAGACATGCCATTTCACACCTTAGTATTCTCATTTGAGAAAGTTAGAGTTCAGACTCACTATGTGATTCCGAACATGGCCTATTGGTGAAGTACTAAGTTGTGAGAATGTCATGAGTAACTTTGTGAAGTTCTCATAGATATGGAATTCATGTACAAGATTGCTGAAATGCAATGTATGTCACCTCATGCTTTGTTCCTTGGAGTGTGAATAAATGAACTGGCAAGTGTCCAAATTGAGTCCTGACCTCTTTTGGATGAAACAATGTGACTTGTTAGCTCCTCGTCAATACATTGTTTCTAACTTATTCACAAGCGACAAAGGAGTTGAGGAAATAACAGCTAGAAGGGTAAAATGGTAATTTAGTAAATCCCGACTAGCTAATGACATTCATGAAGGGTAAACATAGATAATATTCAGTGGATCCGCTCATCATAATTAGGTCGAATTCTTGAGTAGAAAATAAATTCATTTGAACCGAGAGATTTTCAGTGTCAACTCTTTAGTGGAGTCAGTTGGCATTAAGCTACACTTGGAAAAGGTTTGTGAACTTTTGAGTCCAAGTGTTTAGCTCAAGCTTTGTTCATTTGGGTCCATGAGGTCACTGTCACGAATCACATCGAGTAGGAATAGTTAAACTGGAAGCTAAGTCAAAACAAGAACGAAAATTGTCAAAAGGGTATTTTTGTATTTTGAGACATAAGATGAAATGAATGTCAATAAATTTTTTGACAAGGTCATTTGATGACATGCATCACTCGGCCAATACTAGTCTTATTGGGCCTTGTGGATTAATTTCATTTCATAAGAATTTTATTGAAAATTCTTAATGGGCCTTTTTCATGTTGTCATGAACAAGTGGAAAAGCTTCTAGAAGGCCTTTCTAGTATTAGAATAGGCGCCCACCACCCAAGAGGAAAGAGAGAATATTTTGTGCATAAATGTATCAAGATACTTGCCAAAAGAAAAAGAGGAAATAAATTTGCATGTGTATGCATTAGGGTAATCGGCCAAGTGAGAAAAAGGCAAGCCAAGGAACAAAAAAGGAAACAAATCCAAGCCTCTAGGAGGCTTCCTTGGGCGCCCAAAATGGAATGGGAAATAAGGGATTTTTGCTCATGAATATGTGATATTCTATAGAAGAGGAAACTACCTTATTGAAGGTAAAACCTCTCCTATAAATAGGAGCCCCATTCCTCACTTTTCATTCCACACAAGTTAGAGATTGAGAGACTCTCTCTCCAGACACTGTGGCCGAACTCCTCTCCCTCTCTCTCTAGTTTATTTTCGATTTTGTTTTGGCACCTAGGTCCTCATTTGACCTAGGGTTTAGCTCTGCGACTTCAAGACTCGTTCTTAAGTCGTAGTGTTTAAAACTGCCCACTCACTAATTCCTTTTCTCTCGAGTGATTTAGTGATAGAAACTTTCGTGGTTGCTCGAGGTGCCGAGGAAAGAAAGAGGGACGTGCTGCGAGGGGAGACGAGCGTTGCAACTTTCTAAGAGCTTATCAAAGATCAAGCTTCAAGAAAGGTTAGTAAACTTCTTAGCTTATAATAGTTTTTAATTACGTGTACTTGCTCTTTTGTCTAGGTTAGTAAAAACTGGTTTTACTTGTAAAAGAAAATTTTAAAATTCCGCCGCTTACTTAAGCGTTAATTATTTTCTTAAACCCTAGATCGATTCCAACAAATGGTATCAGAGATATGGTCAAAGATTAGCATGTACATGTATTTAAAAATATGAGCTTGAAAATCGTTTTCAAAAGTTTACTAATTTTGTGACAAGTTAGAATTGTTATCTTAGATTTTTTTAATTTATTGCTCTTGCCTTTAACTTAAAAATCATGTTGATTTTCTATGAGTTTGGGATGTTTTTAAAACATATTAGAATCAGTTCTAAAATTTTTTAATTTTTTATATTGAAAAACGTGTTTTAAAGGTTTGAGAAATTTCGAGTAAAATTTTGTGACTAGTTTTCTCGTCTTACTAGTTTCTTATTTTTACTTGAATCGTTTTATGCTTGTTGTTATTTCTTTTATGCCTTGTTATTACCTTGCTAATAAAACACAAATAAAAGCTTTAACAACCTTCATAAAACGTTCCGTTACACTCGATTCTTTTTCGCACCTAAAAAGGACCAAGCTTTAATTATTTCTTTTTCTTCGAGCTGGAGTAAACCCGCATTAAAAGTGTCATAACTCTCTTCTCAGAAATCGAAATTTAATTATTCTTGAATCAAATTAAAGCTCTGTCTGTCCTCTGTCCAATGCTACCAGTTTCGGCTCAAAAGGACATCGGAGCCGCCAGATATGGCGATTTTACTCCGAGGTGTGCGGCAGTGCTGAAACTCCAGATTTTTAGAAATCCGGATTTTCAAACCCCACTACCATGAGTTATAGAACTCTAATGAGAAAATTTTCTTGAGCAAAAATGTTTTTCATATGATTATAAACATGATGTGTAAGATTAAAATGTTTTGATTTTTGAAAGTTTAATTGAAATTGAGTTTTTTACAAAACTAGTTTGAATTTTGAAAAACCGTTTTCACTTTCAAACTTGAAAATATTTTGTCATCCAAATCAAATAAGTTTTCAAAATGTTTTCAAAACTATATCTATATCACATATGTTCAAAATCTATATGCTCTTGAAAATTTGAGTGGGAGGTCTCCTTGTAGACAAGCCGAAAAATAAAAAGATGTGTAATCTCAAACTTTCAAGTGTTCGAGTGAGTTGAAGTTCACACTTCCCTCACGCACTTTCCCGAAATAGAAAATAGGAAAAGATCGAGTATGGGTAGCTCAACTCTTCAAGCAAGGTAGGAATTTTTTTTGGCTGAATTGAAGAACTCGAAAAATTAGGGTTCATATTCCAATTTTGGGGGTTTCGAGTTCTATGGTGATTTCTGAGGAATTGAGTGTTGTTGTTTGAGCTTGTTAATTAATATTGATAACTTGAACTCGAATTTCTTGTCTTGGTTTGAATTTGGCCGAAAATGGGTTAAAGGTATGAACTTGTTTTGGGGTTCTGATTTTGAGCGTGAATTGCTGTGTGTTTAGTTGTTTGGGAATGATTGATGAACGTTTGTTTGAGGCTATGATGATTTTGAGGTTTTGGAATTGTTTGGTTTGACTTTTGTTGTGGCCGTGTGTGACTTTGCCGTGGGTTTGGTTTGGGTTGGTTGTGTGTTTTTGCCGTGGGTTTGGTTCTGAGAATCGAGTATTAATTTTTTTTTAAAAAGATAAAGAGCATCAGATGTGACTTTTCGCACCTGATAATCAAGACTTTCAGGTGCGACTTGTCGCACCTGATAATCAAGACACTTTCAGGTGCGACTTTTCGCACCTGATAATCAAGAGGATTATCAGGTGCGGACTTTCCGGTGCGACTTTGTCGCATCTAAAGTAACACCTGAAAGTACTTTCAGGTGCGACTTTTGCACTTTCAGGTGCGAAAAAAGTCGCACCTGGTGCTATATTTTGTACTAGTGAATATGAATGAAAAGCCATAAGCAAGCAACCCACGATACAACATCCAAGCATAGCAAGCATTCATGGCAAAGCAATTAAATAAACAAGCATAACAAGCAAGCATGGTTTGTTTCGGTTTTGATCGTTTCCTATTTGATTCTATAAAGAAATTGAGATGAGCCCGATCATATTGGCTCATGGATTCTTATTTGGGCCCATAAGCAATGTCCCATGAAAAATAAATCAATCATCCAAATTTTTTATTTACAAGTTAAAATAAATTTCATTAGGGTCCATAACTATGTCCCTTAGAAAAATAAATCAATATCCAAATTATTTATTTTTCATGTTTAAAATAAAATCATTAAGGCCCAGACCATATGAATTAATTAAATTAAACAGAATTTTAATTTTAATTTTTTTTTTAATTTTCAATGGGCCCGTGGGCCCACTGGGCTGACTGGTCCGAGGTCCAGTCGAATCCAGCAGCCCTAGCCCGCCACGGCTAGGGCTGCCCTCAAGGCAATAAGGCTAGCTGCGGGACACAGGTGCACGCGGAGCAGGAGCTCATTGAGCAATGATCAGAGCAAAGCGCCCTTGAGTACTCTCATTTAAGAGAGGGCCACGAGGGTGACTCTTAGTCCGGCGACACTTGCACTTTTCATTAGTGTTGGGGATCGTGGGTTACAAACAACAAGTATAACCCTCCCACTTAGTTTTTGGAGTTGGTTCATCGACTCTTTTAAGTTCGGAAACAGATTTCCTAGTTAGAGAGCGACAGAGCGGACAACTAGAAGAGAATCCTAGATCGACATGTTCAGAGTAGTATTAGTGCATAAAGGCACAAGGTACATACTCGATCTTTTCCTATTTTCTATTTCTTGAAAGTGCGTGAGGGAAGTGTGAACTTCAACTAACTCGAACACTTGAAAGTTTGAGATTACACATCTTTTTATTTTTTCGGCTTGTCTACAAGGAGACCTCCCACTCAAATTTTCAAGAGCATATAGATTTTGAACGTATGTGATATAGATATAGTTTTTAAAACATTTTGAAAATTTATTTGATTTGGATGACAAAATATTTTCAAGTTTGAAAGTGAAAACGGTTTTTCAAAATTCAAACTAGTTTTGTAAAAATTCAATTTCAATTAAACTTTCAAAAATCAAAACATTTTAATCTTACACATCATGTTTATAATCATATGAAAAACATTTTTGCTCAAGAAAATTTTCTCATTAGAGTTCTATAACTCATGGTAGTGGGGTTTGAAAATCCGGATTTCTAAAAAACTGGAGTTTCAGACAGCCGCGCACCTCGGAGTAAAATCGCCATATCTGGCGGCTCCGATGTCCTTTTGAGCCGAAACCGGTGGCATTGGACAGAGGACAGACAGAGATTTAATTTGATTCAAGAATCATTAAATTTATATTTCCGAGCAGAGAGTTATGCCACTTTTAATGCGGGTTTACTCCAGCTCGAAGAAAAAGAAATAAATTAAAGCTTGGTCCTTTTTAAGTGCGAAAAAGAATCGAGTGTAACGGAACGTTTTAAGATGTTGTTTAAAGCTTTTATTTGTGTTTTATTAGCAGGGTAATAACATAGAATAAAAGAAATAACAACATGCATAAAACGATTCAAGTAAAAATAAGAAACTAGCAAGATATGAAAACTAGTCACAAAATTTTACTCGAAATTTCTCAAACCTTTAAAACACGTTTTTCAATATAAAAAATTAAAAACTTTTAGAACTGATTCTAAAGTGTTTTAAAAACATCCCAAAACCATAGAAAATCAACATGCTTTTTAATTTAAAGACAAGAGCATTAAATTAAAAAAAAATCTAAGATTACAATTCTAACTTGTCACAAAATTAGTAAACTTTCGAATACGATTTTCAAGCTCATAATTTTAAAAACATGTACATGCATCTCTTTGACCATAGCTCTGATACCATTTGTTGGAATCGATCTAGGGTTGGAGAAAATAATTAACGCTTCGGTAAGCGGCGGAATTTTAAAAATTTTCTTTTACAAGTAAAACAGTTTTTACTAACCTAGACAAGTGCAAGTACATGTAATTAAAAACCAATATGAGCTAGAAGTTTACTAACCTTTCTTGAAGCTTGAACTTTGAAGAAGCTTGTGGAAAGTTTGCAACGCTCGTCTCCCCTCGCAGCACGTCTCTCTTTCTTTCCTCTGCACCTCGAGCAACCACGAAAGTTTCTATCACTAAATCACTCGAAAAGAAGGAATCAGTGAGTGGACACTTTTAAACACTACGACTTAAGAACGAGTCTCAAAGTCGCAGAGCTAAACACTAGGTCGAGTGAGGACCTAGGTGCCAAGACAAGAAAAATCGAAAATAAACTTAGAGAGAGAGAGAAGAGGGGCGGCAACCACAAGTTCTAGAGAGAGAAGCTCTCAATCTCTAACTTATGTGGAATGAATGGAATGAAGGGAATGAGGCCTCTATTTATAGGGGAGGTTTTTCCTTCAATAAGGTAGTTTCCTCTTTCATTGAATATCACATATTCATGAGCAAATATTGCTCTCCTTCCCTTAGAGTCACTCGGCCAAATAGGCTTCTAGAAGCCCTTGGATTTGTTTCCTTTTTTGTTCCATTCCTTGCTTGTTTCTTGTGTTGGGCGCCTACCTCTTATTTCCCTTAGAGGAAATTTGTTTCCTCTTTTTCTTTTGGCAAGTATCTTCATACATTTATGCACAAAATATTCTCTCTTGTCTCTTGGGTATTTGGGCGCCTATAGTGATGCTAGAAAGGCCTTCTAGAAGCTTTTCCACTTGTTCATGACAACATGAAAAAAGGCCCATTAAGAATTTTCAATAAAATTCTTATGAAATGAAATTAATTCACAAGGCCCAATAAACAAGTTATGGCCGAGTGACATTAAGTCATCAAATGAACTTGTCAAAAAATTTATTGACATTCATTTCATCCTTTGTCTCAAAAGACAAAAATACCCTTTTAACTATTTTCGTTCTTGTTTTGACTTAACTTCCAGTTTAACTATTCCTATCGATGTGATTCGTGACAGTGACCCAAATTAACAAAGCTTGAGCTAAACACTTGGACTCAAAAGTTCACAAACCTTTTCCAAGTTTAGCTTAATGCCAACTGACTCCACTAAAGAGCTGACACTGAAAATCTCTCGGTTCAAATGAATTTATTTTCTACTCAAGAATTCACCTAATTATGATGAGCGGATCCACTGAATATTATCTATGCTACCCTTCATGAATGTCATCAGCTAGTCGGGATTTACTAAATTACCATTTTACCCTTCTAGCTGTTATTTCCTCAACTCCTTTGTCGCTTGTGAATAAGTTAGAAACAATGTATTGACGAGGAGCTAACAAGTCACATTGTTTCATCCAAAAGAGTCAGGACTCAATTTGGACACTGGCCAGTTCATTTATTCACACTCCAAGGAACAAAGCATGAGGTGACATACATTGCATTTCAGCAATCTTGTACATGAATTCCATATCTATGAGAACTTCACAAAGTTACTCATGACAGACTCACAACTTAGTACTTCACCAATAGGCCTTGTTCGGAATCACATAGTGAGTCCGAACTTTGACTTTCTCAAATGAGAATACTAAGGTGTGAAATGGCATGTCTCATTTCAGGATTAAGGTAAGCATGATGCAATTCATACATAGTGACTTCGAGACATAAGAGGTTAAATGGTTTGTTCTTATATTGTCTCTAGAAGTGCACTGGTCAATTCAGTACCTTCGGAAGATACGTAGAAGAACTATAGAGTCCCCAACTCTCAATGCCTCATAACCAGACATCATAGATTCTTCTAACAATCATACTGAGGTCAATAGTCCTTTGACCCTAAGATTGCGAATATATCGTTTTAAGCAAACTACGAAGAGTTCGTTCATGCAAATCTACATTTGTCTCTTGGTAAGTTATTAAGTTTGTTTATGGACTAAAAGACTAAGGTTTTATCATAAAGCTTCAAACAAAGAAAGAATGAATGAACGTTTCAACTTTATTAATGAATGAATAGGCAATTACAAGCAAGAGTCTTCGTAAGACTATATGACATCAAATGTACATAAATAGACACTACTACTCTTCTTGTGGGCACCATTGACAACAGCAACCCCTAGCCTCGTGCGCTCTCGGTCCGAAAGGACGAGGGGGGCCATGGCCGGGCCGGCACCACTGACACGACAGTTCTCGCGCTCCCATTCTCGGGGGCATGCTCCCTCGGTTTCAAGAAATGGCCAGACACGGCCCCTCGTCGGGGAGAAAGCCGCCATCGTCAATGACGGGGCCGATAGCCGAGACGTTCAGCGGACGGCCAGACCAAGGGCCGTCTCACCCCGCCAAGCGCAAAGTGGGAATCTCAGAGAGCACTTAATGGCTCAGAGGAACTGTCGAGGCAAGGACCTCCGTTAGAGGCTCAACTCCCAAAGGGACGCGCTGCCCGCCGCCACACTAGACCGGCCTCAGGCCAATGTTGGGGATAAGCGTCCAAGGAGTGGCGACAGGTGACTCCCGTGGCTCCGACTGTCAGCCCAGCAAACGGGTTCGAAATGTGACATTGATTCAGAGCCTCCAGAATCAGATCATCTAGATGAAGGAGTCAGGGGGAAAAACACCCTATGGCGGCATAAAAGTGTTGGAATCGATCTAGGGTTTGAGAAAATAATTAACGCTTCGGTAAGCGGCGGAATTTTAAAAATTTTCTTTTACAAGTAAAACAGTTTTTACTAACCTAGACAAGTGCAAGTACATGTAATTAAAAACCAATATGAGCTAGAAGTTTACTAACCTTTCTTGAAGCTTGAACTTTGAAGAAGCTTTTGGAAAGTTCGCAACGCTCGTCTCCCCTCGCAGCACGTCTCTCTTTCTTTCCTCGGCACCTCGAGCAACCACGAAAGTTTCTATCACTAAATCACTCGAAAAGAAGGAATCAGTGAGTGGGCACTTTTAAACGCTACGACTTAAGAACAAGTCTCAAAGTCGCAGAGCTAAACACTAGGTCGAGTGAGGACCTAGGTGCCAAGACAAGAAAAAATCGAAAATAAACTAGAGAGAGAGAGAGGATTTCGGCCAAAGATCTAGAGAGAGAGTCTCTCAAATCTCTTAAACTTGGATGAATGAAATGTGAGGAAATGAGGCTCCTATTTATAGGAGAGGTCTCACCTTCAATAAGGTAGTTTCCTCTTCAATAGAATATCACATATTCATGAGCAATTTCCTCTTTTTTCCCTTTGAGACACTCGGCCAACTCAAGGCTTCTAGAAGCCTTGATTTGTTTCCAATTTTGTTCAAGGCCTTGCCTTGTCTCTCACTTGGCCGATTCCTACTTTCCTCTTAGAGGAAATTTGTTTCCTCTTTTTCTTTTGGCAAGTATCTAAATACATTTATGCACAAAATAAACTCTCCTATTTCTCTATTAGGGTAGGCGCCCAAGTCTCTCTAGAAGGAGCTTCTAGAAGCTTCTTCATTTGTTCATGACAACATGAGAAAGGCCCATTAAGAATTTTCAATAAAATTCTCATGAAATGAAATTAATTCACAAGGCCCAGTTAATCATATTATGGCCGAGTGACATTAAGTCATCAAATGAACTTGTCAAAATTTATTGACATCCATTTCATCCTTATGTCTCAAAAGACAAAAATACCCTTTCGACAATTTTCGTTCTTGTTTTGACTTAGCTTCCAGTTTAACTATTCCTATCGATGTGATTCGTGACAGTGACCTCATGGACCCAAATGAACAAAGCTTGAGCTAAACACTTGGACTCAAAAGTTCACAAACCTTTTCCAAGTTTAGCTTAATGCCAACTGACTCCACTAAAGAGCTGACACTGAAAATCTCTCGGTTCAAATGAATTTATTTTCTACTCAAGAATTCGACCTAATTATGATGAGCGGATCCACTGAATATTATCTATGTTTACCCTTCATGAATGTCATCAGCTAGTCGGGATTTACTAAATTACCATTTTACCCTTCTAGCTGTTATTTCCTCAACTCCTTTGTCGCTTGTGAATAAGTTAGAAACAATGTATTGACGAGGAGCTAACAAGTCACATTGTTTCATCCAAAAGAGTCAGGACTCAATTTGGACACTGGCCAGTTCATTTATTCACACTCCAAGGAACAAAGCATGAGGTGACATACATTGCATTTCAGCAATCTTGTACATGAATTCCATATCTATGAGAACTTCACAAAGTTACTCATGACAGACTCACAACTTAGTACTTCACCAATAGGCCTTGTTTGGAATCACATAGTGAGTCCGAACTTTGACTTTCTCAAATGAGAATACTAAGGTGTGAAATGGCATGTCTCATTTCAGGATTAAGGTAAGCATGATGCAATTCATACATAGTGACTTCGAGACATAAGAGGTTAAATGGTTTGTTCTTATATTGTCTCTAGAAGTGCACTGGTCAATTCAGTACCTTCGGAAGATACCTAGAAGAACTATAGAGTCCCCAACTCTCAATGCCTCATAACCAGACATCATAGATTCTTCTAACAATCATACTGAGGTCAATAGTCCTTTGACCCTAAGATTGCGAATATATCGTTTTAAGCAAACTACGAAGAGTTTGTTCATGCAAATCTACATTTGTCTCTTCGTAAGTTGTTTAGTTTGTTTATGGACTAAAAGACTATGGTTTTATCATAAAGCTTCAGACAAGGAAGATTGAATGAACGTTTCAACTTTTTATTAATGAATGAATAGGCAATTACAAGCAAGAGTCTTCATGAGACTTTATTACATAATATGTTCAAAATAAAGATTACAACTCTTCTTGTGGGCACCATTGACAACAAACTCCCACTTGACTCCAAGAAGATGTGTGTAGTCTTTCATGCCTAATCCCTCACGATGTTGGTTGAAGACCTTGTTCGCTAGGGCCTTGGTGAATGGATCTGCTAGGTTGTCCACCGTTGAGATCTTCTTCACTTCCACGTCTCCGCGCTGCACGATCTCTCGAATCAAATGGTATTTCCTCTCAATATGCTTAGAGCGCTTATGGCTTCTAGGTTCCTTTGAGTTAGCGACAGCCCCACTATTATCACAATAAAGGGTCATGGGCTCGTCGACGTTTGGAACAACTTCCAAATACTTAAGGAACTTTCTAAGCCATACAGCCTCTTTGGATGCTTCACAAGCAGCCACATATTCTGCTTCCATTGTGGAGTCAGCAATGCAAGATTGCTTAATACTTCTCCACACAACAGCTCCACTATTAAGGATGAACACAGATCCCGAAGTGGATTTCCTGGAATCCTTATCCGCTTGAAAATCGGAGTCGGTATATCCCGTCATAGTCAGGTCAGTACCTGAGTATGTAAGCATCAAGTTCCTAGTTTTTCGAAGATACTTAAGAACATGCTTAACAGCAATCCAGTGCTCGGGTCCAGGGTTGGATTGGAAACGGCTAACTACGCCAACGGCGAAACATATATCAGGTCTAGTGCAAAGCATAGCATACATGAGGCTTCCTACGGCAGAGGCGTAAGGAATCTTCCTCATGTCTTCAATCTCTTGTGCAGTCTTGGGAGACTGGTCCTTAGAGAGTGAAACTCCATGCCTAAAGGGTGTTTGGCCCTTCTTGCAGTCTTGCATCGAGAAGCGATCCATCACCTTATCAATATAAGATGCTTGAAAGAGCGACAGTGTCCGGTTTTTCCTATCTCGAAAGATTTGGATCCCCAGAATGTACGCGGCTTCTCCTAGATCCTTCATATCGAATTGCTTTGCGAGCCAGACCTTAACCTCAGATAACTTACCCACGTCATTACCAAAGAGTAATATATCATCGACATATAGTACCAGAAACACAACTTTGCCTTCGTGTATTAACTTGTAAACACAAGGCTCATCTATTGACTGTTCAAAGCCGAAGCTCTTCACACTTTCATCGAATCTAATATTCCATGACCTAGATGCTTGCTTTAATCCATAAATGGACTTAAGCAACTCACAAACCTTGGTCTCTTGACCTTTATCCACGAAACCATCTGGTTGAGCCATGTAAATGCGCTCGTCAAGATTGCCATTCAGAAAGGCTGTCTTGACATCCATTTGCCAGATCTCATAGTCGAGAGCTGCAGCTATGGATAGGAGTATGCGGATAGATTTAAGCATCGCGACTGGCGAGAAGGTTTCTTCATAGTCAATCCCTTCTTGTTGGGTATAACCCTTCGCCACATGTCGTGCTTTGAACGTCTCGACGTTCCCATCAGGACCCATTTTCTTCTTGTATATCCACTTCCACCCTACGGGTTTAATCCCTTTAGGAAGGTCTACAAGTTTCCAGACTTTGTTGACATACATCGAGTGCATCTCAACTTTCACGGCGTCAAGCCAAAGGTTTGATTCATAACAAGCCATCGCTTGGCTATAGGAAACAGGATCATCCATGTCAGAGACGGCTACGAGAGAGTCTCCATAAGACATGTACCTGTTAGGCTTTTGAGTAGCCCTCCCACTACGTCGAAGTACTACTTGACGAGATTCTGATGAGTAAGGTTGTGTTTCAGTTGGGGTAAGAACATTTCTTACAGATGAGGTAGAAGCTTCCTCACCCAACTTTTCTTCAAGCACAATTTTGCTTCTAGGTTTCACGTCTTTCATAAAGTCCTCCTCCAAGAAACAAGCATTCCTGCTAACGAAAGTCTTATTGTCCTCGGGACTATAGAAGATGAAACCCTTGGTTTCCTTTGGATATCCCACAAACAGGCACAATTCGACCTACTAGCCAACTTGCTAGTCTTTTGCCTTAGCATGTGTGCAGGGCAACCCCAAATTCGGATGTGACAGATTTACTTTACGATCAGTCCGTCGTTCATAAGGAGTACCAGGAACCGTTTTGGACGGAACTTGGTTCAGAATATAATCGGCTGTTTCGAGGGCATATCCCCGAAAGGAAAGAGGGAGTGATGAGTAACTCATCATTGACCTAGCCATCTGCATAAGAGTTCGGTGTCTTCTCTCTGACACTCCGTTTTGTTTAGGTGTGCCAAGTGCGGTAAGCTGAGAAGCGATACCTTCTTCTTTAAGAAAGTCATCGAACTCTCCAGACATATACTTACCACCTCGATCAGATCAAAGTGTTTTGATCACTTTGCCAATTTGCTTTTCCACAAAAGCCCTAAAGACCTTAAATACGTTAAAGGTCTCGGATTTGTGTTTGAGCAAATAGACTAAACCATATCGCGAGTAATCATCGGTAAAGGTAACGAAGTATTCATATCCTCCACGTGCCTGTTGGCTGAGCGAACCACATACATCAGAATGTACTAGCTCCAGCAACTCAGTGGCTCTTCGACCCTTATCGGAGAAAGGTCCCTTAGTCATTTATCCTTCTATGCAGGATTCAAAAGTAGGTAGTGAACTTATTGCAGAGGCTTGGAGTGGACCGTCCCTCACAAGTCTCTTAATACTATCTAGACTGATATGAACAAGTCTCAAGTGCCAGAGGTATGTTGATTTTGTTAGATCGGAGGATTCAGAAAGTTTGATCCTCTTTGGCTCCCTAATTAGATCGTTATCTATTTCGGTGTCTAAAATGGAAGGTTGAGTGGGATAAATGTAAAAAAGACCATTCTTCATACATGCATCAGTGACAAAAGAATTTGAAAAAGAAATACGAATTCCATTTTTCATAAACTTTAAATAATAATCTTGCTCTAAAAGTTGAGCAATAGATATTAGGTTTTTCCCAAACGAAGGAACATAATAAACATTATTCAAATTTAAAGTGTGATCTTCAAAAGATAGGGTCATGGATCCCACAGCCTTTGCAGACACCACGCTCCCATCACCCCACTTGAAGCAGAAGTCGCCATCCTCTAAGCTTTTTCTTTTCCTAAAACCAGTTAAGGAGCAGCAAATATGGTTAGTAGCAGCAGAGTAAATAATCCACGATGATACATTATCAGCTACTAAACAAGCTTCAGTAATAAGTACAATACCTTTTACTTTGGTTTTTAGGTAGGCAAGACAGTTCCTACGCCAGTGACCAGGCTCATTGCAGTGGTGGCATTTGTCGTTAGACTTATCCACCTTCAGAGCCTTTGGCGTCTTCTTCTTCGTTTGAACCTTAGATTGGTTCTTCTTCTTGGCCTTGCGAGGTCTCTTCTTAGATCCAGACATGGAGGCAGTAGCATGTACCTCTCCTAGAGCCCTCTTTTTCTTAGTGAGTGCCTCAGCGGTTTGAAGTTCCTTCATGAGCTCGGTAACAGTGTACTCTAGCTTGTTCATAAAGTAATTCAGCTTGAAGGTATCAAAAGTTTCGGGGAGAGTTTCCAAGATCATATCTATTTTAGTCTCCCCATCCATCTCAGATCCAAGGATCTCCATTTCATTTAGATAGCTAATGATCAGCATCATATGATCTCTAACGGGAGTCCCAGCCTTCATGCGACAGTTCATAAACTGTCGGACCGCTTGTTGCCTTGCTTGACGTCCTTGCCCTCCAAACATCTCATGGAGATTGTAGAGCATATCGGTGGCAGTTTCGAAATCACGATGTTGTTGTTGCAACATATTGTTCATTGATGCCAGAATATAGCACCTTGCAATCTCATCGGATCGAAGCCAGGCAGCCAGGGCGTCTTTTTCCTCTTGCGTCGAATCTTCATTCGTTTGAGGACAGGGGGTGGTGAGAACACATTTGTGCTTGTCGACAGTAAGGACTATGTCGAGGTTACGTTTCCAGTCGACGTAATTGTCGCCTTCGAGTTTATTCGAGGAAAGAATGGTTGAGAGAGGGTTGAGAGACATATTGCCTATAAAAGTTGAAACAAGTTTATGATTAGTCTTCTGTTTAGGATTTAAGTTTTATTTAAGACTTGATAAAATCCAAAGGTGTTATAAACCAAACGATGATTTACTCCCTCAAGAGAAGGCCGCAAAAAATCTCCATTTATAAGTAAATGACACATCATTAATTCTTAGCCAAGATGTCAATACATCAATTTTGACCAGCCAACTTTTAAATTGGTTTGATCACTCACATCCTTTCGCAGAGCCTCAAGGGAGGATTACTAGGGATTGAGCCTAAGTGTGCAACCAACCACTTAGTCGAAAAGGTCAACTTTGAAAAACAATCCCCCAAGGGGAGGCCTTTGTTGGAATCGATCTAGGGTTTAAGAAAATAATTAACGCTTCGGTAAGCGGCGGAATTTTAAAAAATTTCTTTTACAAGTAAAAACAGTTTTTTACTAACCTAGACAAAGAGAAAGTACATATAAATAAAAACTATTATGAGGTAAGAAGTTTACTAACCTTTCTTGAAGCTTGAACTTTGAGAAGCTTTTGGAAAGTTTGCAACGCTCGTCTCCCCTCGCAACACGTCTCTCTTTCTTTCCTCGGCACCTCGAGCAACCACGAAAGTTTCTATCACTAAATCACTCGAAATAAAAGGAATCAGTGAGTGGGCACTTTTAATTTGGACACTGACCAATTCATTTGTGCTTATGAATGGCAAGGATGATGTCGAGGTTATGTTTCGAGTCTATGTGGTTTTCGTTTTCGAGTTTGTTCGAGGAAAGGATGAAAGAGAGAGATTTGGGAGACATATTGCCCATAAAAGTTGAAACAAGTTTATGATTAGTCTTTGGTTTAGGATTTAAGTTTTATTTAAGACTTTATAAAATCCAAAGGTGTGATAAACCAAACGATAATTTACTCCTTCGAGGGAAGGCCGCAGAAAATCTCCATTTATAAGTAAATGGCACATCATTAATGCTTAGCCAAGATGTCAATACACCAAATTTTGACTAGCCACCTTGTAAATTGGTTTGATCACTCACATCCTTTCGCAGGGCCTCGAGGGAGGATTACTAGGGATTGAGTCTAAGTGTGTAACCAACCACTTAGTCCAAGAGATCGACTTTGAAAAACAATCCGCCGAGGGGAGGTCTTGTCTCATTGTCTCACTCTCGGACTTAGCTCATTGAGCAATGATCAGTGCAAAGCGCCCTTGAGTACTCTCATTTAAGAGAGGGCCACGAGGGTGACTCTTAGTCTGGCGACACTTGCACTTTTCATTAGTGTTGGAGATCATGGGTTACAAACAACAAGTATAACCCTCCCACTTAGTTTTTGGAGTTGGTTCATCTACTCTTATAAGTTCGGAAACGGTTTTCCTAGTTATAGAGCGATAGAGCGGACAACTAGAAGAGAATCCTAGATCATCATGTTCAAAGCAGTGTTAGTGCATAAAGGCACAAGGTACATACTCGATCTTTTCCTATTTTCTATTTCGGGAAAGTGCGTGAGGGAAGTGTGTACTTCAACTCACTCGAACACTTGAAAGTTTGAGATTACACATCTTTTTATTTTTCGACTTGTCTACAAGGAGACCTCCCACTCAAATTTTTCAAGAGCATATAGATTTTGAACATATGTGATATAGATATAGTTTTGAAAACATTTTGAAAATTTATTTGATTTGGATGACAAAATATTTTCAAGTTTGAAAGTGAAAACGGTTTTTCAAAATTCAAACTAGTTTTGTAAAAACTCAATTTCAATTAAACTTTCAAAAATCAAAACATTTTAATCTTACACATCATGTTTATAATCATATGAAAAACATTTTTGCTCAAGAAAAGTTTCTTATTAGAGTTCTATAACTCATGGTAGTGGGGTTTGAAAATCCGGATTTCTAAAAAACTGGAGTTTCAGACAGCCGCGCACCTCGGAGTAAAATCGCCATATCTGGTGGCTCCGATGTCCTTTTGAGCCGAAACCAGTGGCATTGGACAGAGGACAAACAGAGCTTTAATTTGATTCAAGAATCATTAAATTTAGATTTCTGAGCAGAGAGTTATGAAACTTTTAATGTGGGTTTACTTCAGCTCGAAGAAAAAGAAATAATTAAAGCTTGGTCCTTTTTAGGTGCGAAAAAGAATCGAGTGTAACGGAACGTTTTATGAAGGTTGTTGAAGCTTTTATTTGTGTTTTATTAGTAAGGTAATAACAAGGCATAAAAGAAATAACAACAAGCATAAAACGATTCAAGTAAAAAAAAGAAACTAGCAAGATAACAAAACTAGTCACAAAATTTTACTCGAAATTTCTCAAACCTTTAAAACACGTTTTTCAATATAAAAAATTAAAAACTTTTAGAACTGATTCTAATGTGTTTTAAAAACATCCCAAACTCATAGAAAATCAACATGATTTTTAATTTAAAGGCATGAGCAATAAATTAAAAAAAAAAATCTAAGATAACAATTCTAACTTGTCACAAAATTAGTAAACTTTCGAAAACGATTTTCAAGCTCATAATTTTAAAAACATGTACATGCATCTCTTTGACCATAGCTCTGATACCATTTTTCGGAATTGATCTAGGGTTTAAGAAAAAGATTAAACGCTTCGGGAAGCGGCGGAATTTTAAAAAATTTCTTTACAAGTAAAAACAGTTTTTACTAACCTAGACAAAGAGCAAGTACATGTAATTAAAAACTAGTATGAGCTAGAAGTTTACTAACCTTTCTTGAAGCTTGAACTTTGAAGAAGCTTTTGGAAAGTTTGCAACGCTCGTCTCCCCTCGCAGCACGTCTCTCTTTCTTTCCTCGGCACCTCGAGCAACCACGAAAGTTTCTATCACTAAATCACTCGAAATAAAGGAATTAGTGAGTGGGCACTTTTAAACACTACGACTTAAGAACGAGTCTTGAAGTCGCAGAGCTAAGCTCTAGGTCAAATGAGGACCTAGGTGCCAAAACAATAAAACGAAATTGACTAGAGAGAGAGAGGAGAGGGGCGGCCAAGTTCTCGAGAGAGAGTCTCTCAAATCTCTTAAACTTGGACGAATGAAAAGTGTGGAATGAGGCTCCTATTTATAGGAGAGGTCTCACCTTCAATAAGGTAGTTTCCTCTTATATAGAATATCACATATTCATGAGCCAATTTCCCTTTTGCTTCAAAGAGTCACACGGCCAAGACTTGCCAAGCAAGTCCTTGGATTTGTTTCCTCTTTTATTTGCTTCTCACTTGACTCTTTTGGGCGCCCACCTTGGTTTCCCCTTAGGGGAAATTTGTTTCCTCTTTTTCTTTTGGCAAGTATCTTCATACATTCATGCACAAAATATTCTCTCTTTATTTCGGTATGTTGGGCCCCTATACCATCTAGAAAAGGCTTCTAGAAGCTTTTCCATTTGTTCATGACAACATGAAAAAGGCCCATTAAGAATTTTCAATAAAATTCTTATGAAATGAAATTAATCCACAAGGCCCAATTAATCATATTATGGCCGAGTGTTACTTTTCATCAAATGACCATGTCAAAAAATTTATTGACATTCATTTCATCCTATGTCTCAAAAGACAAAAATACCCTTTTGACAATTTTCGTTCTTGTTTTGACTTAGCTTCCAGTTTAACTACTCCTAATCGATGTGATTCGTGACAGTGACCTCATGGACCCAAATGAACAAAGCTTGAGCTAAACACTTGGACTCAAAAGTTCACAAACCTTTTCCAAGTTTAGCTTAATGCCAACTGACTCCACTAAAGAGTTGATACTGAAAATCTCTCGGTTCAAATGAATTTATTTTCTACTCAAGAATTCAACCTAATTATGATGAGCGGATCCACTGAATATTATCTATGTTTACCCTTCATGAATGTCATCAGCAAGTCGGGATTTACTAAATTACAATTTTACCCTTCTAGTTGTTATTTCCTCAACTCCTTTGTCGCTTGTGAATAAGTTAGAAACAATGTATTGACGAGGAGCTAACAAGTTACATTGTTTCATCCAAAAGAGTCAGGACTCAATTTGGACACTGGCCAGTTCATTTATTCTCACTCCAAGAAACAAAGCTTGAGGTGACATACGTTGCATTTCAGCAAACTTGTACATGAATTCCATATCTATGAGAACTTCACAAAGTTACTCATGACATTCTCACAACTTAGTACTTCACCAATAGGCCATGTTCGGAATCACATAGTGAGTCCGAACTCTGACTTTCTCAAATGAGAATACGTAAGCTGTGAAATGGCATGTCTCATTTCAGGATTAAGGTAAGCGTGATGCAATTCATACATAGTGAGTTCGAGACATAAGAGGTTAAATGGTTTGTTCTTATCTTGTCTCTAGAAGTGCACTAGTCAATTCAGTACCTTCGGAAGATACCTAGAAGAACTATAGAGTCTCCAACTCTCAATGCCTCATAACCAGACATCATAGATTCTTCTAACAATCATACTGAGGTCAATAGTCCTTTGACCCTTAGATTGCGAATATATCGTTTTAAGCAAACTACGAAGAGTTTGTTTATGCAAATCTACATTTGTCTCTTCGTAAGTTGTTAGATTTGTTTATGGACTAAAGACTAATGTTTTATCATAAAGCTTCAGACAAGGAAGATTGAATGAACGTTTCAACTTTTATTAACAAATAAGCAGTTACAAGCAAGAGTCTTCGTAAGACTTTATTACATCAAATGTAGAATATAAAGATTACAACTCTTCTTGTGGGCACCATTGACAACAGCCTTGTCATCATCGTCTCACTCTCGGACGTAGCTCATTGAGCAATGATCGAAGCAAAAACGCCTTGGAGAACTCCCATTTAAGAGAGGGTCGCAAGAGCGGCTCTTAGTCCCACGTTAATTGCTTCTTTCATTAGTGTTGGGGATCGTGGGTTATAAACAACAAATATAACCCTCCCACTTAGTTTTTGGAATTGGTTCATCGACTCTTATAAGTTCGGAAACGGATTTCCTAGTTCGAGAGCGACAGAGCGGACAACTAGAAGATAATTCTAGATCTTCATGTTCAGAGCAGTGTTAGTGCATAAAGGCACAAGGGACATACTCGGATCTTTTCCTATTTTCTATTTCGGGAAAGTGCATGAGGGAAGTGTGAACTTCAACTCACACGAACACTTGAAAGTTTGAGATTACACATCTTTTTATTTTTCGGCTTGTCTACAAGGAGACCACCCACTCAAATTTTCAAGAGCATATAGATTTTAAAAATATATGATATAGATATAGTTTTGAAAACATTTTGAAAACTTATTTGATTTGGATGACAGAATATTTTCAAGTTTGAAAACGAAAACGGTTTTTCAAAATTCAAACCAGTTTTGTAAAATTCAATTTCAATTAAACTTTCAAAAATCAAAACATTTTAATCTTTCACATCATGTTTATAATCTTATGAAAAACATTTTTGCTCAAGAAATTTTTCTCATTAGAGTTCTATAACTCATGGTAGTGGGACTGAAAATCCGGAATCCAAAAAAAAAACTGAACTTTCGAAACAGCCGCGCACCTCGGAGTAAAATCGCCATAACTGGCAGCTCCGATGTCCTTTTGACCCAAAACCGGTAGCATTGGAAAGAGGACCGACAGAGCTTTAATTTTATTCAAGAATCATTAAATTTCAATTTCTGAGCAGAGAGTTATGCCACTTTTACTGCGGGTTTTATGCCACTTTTACTGCCACATTTTAGACATTATACCAAGAAATAAGCTTAGGTGGCAAAAAAATCGAGCAAAAAACATAACAGAATGAGAGAAAATTAGACGGAAAGACTGTTTTTGACACAAAATAAGAATTAAAAGTAAACAGACGATCACTTTTTTTTTATGAGGGGGCAATTGTGGACTCGGGTTATAGTTCAGGGGGCATTTCAGTAATTAATTCAAGAAATAATTAAAGTTCGGTCTTTTTAGGTGCAAAAAAGAATCGAGTGTAACGGAACGTTTTAGGAGGTTGTTAAAGCTTTTATTTGTGTTTTATTAGCAAGGTAATAACATGGTATAAAAGAAATAACAACATGCATAAAACGATTCAAGTAAATAAAAGAAACTAGTAAGACAAGAAAACTAGTCACAAAATTTACTCGAAATTTTCTCAAACTTAAAAACACGTTTTTCAATATAAAAAATTAAAAAAATTTAGAACTGATTCTAATGTGTTTTAATAACATCCCAAACTCATAGAAAAACAACATGATTTTTAATTTAAAGGCAAGAGCAATAAATTAAACAAAATCTAAGAAAACAATTCTAACTTGTCACAAAATTAGTAAACTTTCGAACACGATTTTCAAGCTCATAATTTTAAATACATGTACATGCATATCTTTGACCATAGCTCTGATACCATTTGTTGGAATTGATCTAGGGTTTAAGAAAAAGTTTAACGCTTCATTAAGCGGCGGAATTTTAAAAATTTTCTTTTAACTAGTAAAACGTTTTTACTAACCTAGACAAAGAGCAAGCATATGTAAATAAAAACTATTACGAGCATAAAATATTACTAACCTTTTAGAAGAATGAACGTTGAGAAGCTTTTGGAAAGTTGCAACGTTAGTCTCCTCCTTCGCAGCACGTCTCTCTTCTTTCCTCGGCAACTCAAGCAACCACGAAAGTTTCTATCACTAAATCACTCGAAAGAAAAAGGAATTAGTGTGTGGGCACTTTTAAACACTACGGCTTAAGAACAAGTCTTAAAGTCGAAGAGCTAAAACACTAGGTAAAATGAGGACCTAAGTTCCAAAACAAAAAACGAAATTGAATAGAAAGAGAGAGAGAGGAGTCGGCCAAGTCTAGAGAGAGAAGCTCTCAAATCTCTAAAACTTGGATGAATGAAATGTGTGGAATGAGGCTCCTATTTATAGGCGAGGTTTCACCTTCAATAGGGTAGTTTCCTCTTCTATAGAATATCACATATTCATGAGCCAATTTCCCCTTTTCGTGAGGCACACGGCTAAGAGGATCCAAGCAAGTCCTTGGATTTGTTTCCTCTTTTATTTGCTTCTCCCTTGACCCAGGTGGCCGAATTCCATCTTGCCTCTTTGAGGAAATTTGTTTCCTCTTTTTCTTTTGGCAAGTATCTTCATACATTCATGCACAAAATATTCTCTCTTTCTTTGGGTATGTTGGGTGCCTATTTCAGTCTAGAAGGAGCTTCTAGAAGCTTCTTCATTTGTTCATGACAACATGAGAGAGGCCCATTAAGAATTTTAAATAAAATTCTTATGAAATGAAATTAATCCACAAGGCACAATTAATCTAATTTGGCCGACTGACATTAAGTCATCAAATGACCTTGTCAAAAAAATTATTGACATTCATTTCATCATATGTCCAAAAGGACAAAAATACCCTTTTGACAATTTTCGTAAAACTTGTCTCGTTTTTGTTTTGACTTAGCTTCTAGTTTAACTATTCCTACTCGATGTGATTCGTGACAGTGACCTCATGGATCCAAATGAACAAAGCTTGAGCTAAACACTTGGACTCAAAAGTTCACAAACCTTTTCCAAGTTTAGCTTAATGTCAACTGACTCCACTAGCTGTTATTTCCTCAACTCCTAGTTTAACTATTCCTACTCGATGTGATTCGGGATTTACTAAATTACCATATTACCCTTCTAGCTGTTATTTCCTCAACTCCTTTGTAGCTTGTGAATAAGTTAGAAACAATGTATTGACGAGGAGCTAACAAGTCACATTGTTTCATCCAATGGAGGCAAGACTCAATTTGGACACAGGCCAGTTCATTTATTCACATTCCAGGGAACAAAGCATGAGGTGACACTACAACAAATACGACATTTACCGACGATTTATTTCGTCGCTAAAAACCCCGAAATCGTCGCTAAATCTCTTTAGCGACGAATTTAGCGACGATAATAATCGTCGCTAAATATGCGTGCCTAAATCTATTTAGCGACGATTTTTTCGTCGCTAAATATTTACCGACGATATTAGCAACGATAATGTCGTCCCTAAATGTCGTGATGAGAAGTTTTTTTCCATTTTGAAACAGGAAATTGGCGACGACTAATTCACGCTCGAAAATTTCCCGCGTGAATTAGCGACGACGAAGTCGTCGCTAATTACTTCTGTGTAATAATATTTAGCGACGACTTTGTCGTCGCTAATTATTATTATTATTATTATTTTTTTATTTTTTTCTTCGTTAATTATTTATTGTTTATGGTTTTTTGTTTATGAAAGTCTAAAATGAAAAATCAAATAAAAACTAAATTATATTATCCAAATCAAGAAATATATAAAATCCGATTACGTACGTTTTCGGTTATCGAGAAATATGTAAATAATAATCTACTATACACAAAATTTCTAATAAAACACTACTCGCGACGTTTGCTTTGTCGTCCCGCCGCTCGTTTTCCTCCTCCTCGACGTGAAACGCTCTTTTGCTGGCGCTGAAGTTCTGCAGGCTGCGGCGTCGGAGTAGACTGACTTAGTCCGCCGGGCGTCGTCTGCTAGCTGGCGTCGGGAGTCCTCTGCTGGCCGCCCGTCGGAGTGTGGACGTCGGGCGTCGGAGTGTGGACGCCGGCCGTCGGAGTCTGCTGGCTGTGGGATGACGGAGCCTGCTGCGAACTCTGCGGAAATTGGGACATGAACGAGCTAAGGTTGAGGCCGGGCACCTGACTCTGTATTGTCTCGGCGAATGCGGCGAGGGTCGATGTCAACACCTCCTGCGAGACATATCCTGGTTGCGACGTCCCAGCCTCCGAACCGTAGACTTCGGCGACTTCAGCCGCCATCCGTGCTCCCTGTGGCACCAAACGTCCGACGCCGGTCAAGTGATCAGTCCGCGAACCCATAATATCGCAGATCGCCTGCTGCTCTAGAACGGAAATATCAACGTCCGCTCCTTGGTGCTCAGCCTCTGCTCGCAACGTGTTGAACCTAGCGACCAGTCGATCCTGATATAATTAACTAGTTAGTATATATTAATCGAAAAATAAGAAAAATAAATGTAAACTTACATAACGTGCGGAGGCTTCAGGAGTCAGCCATTCGGACTTGTCGGACTGATGTTGGTGCTTTTAGTTCGCAAACAAGCTCTCGAAAGCGCCTGTCTCGACGCTCTTCTGCATGTAAACAAAACTTCAAGTGTTAGATAATTTTAACGATTTGATGTATCATATAAACATAAAACTTACGTTCTTCATGCGGTGGGTCGAGAACCCAATCGTCCCCTGTCGAGTCTTCGTCTTCTTCTTCACGCGATTCGCCTTGTTCTTCGCTTGAATGGCCTGTAATATAAGTAACCGTACATGTAAAGAACAAATCGTTTAATAAAAGGGTAAACACATATTTAACGTTACTCATGACATTCTCACAACTTAGTATTTCACCAATAGGTCTTGTTCGGAATCACATAGTGAGTCCAAACTCTGACATTCTCAAATGAGAATACGTAAGGTGTGAAATGACATGTCTCATTTCAGGATTAAGGTAAGCACGATGCAATTCATATGTAGTGACTTCAGGACATAAGAGGTTAAATGGTTTGTTCTTATCTTGTCTCTAGAAGTGCACTGGTCAATTCAGTACCTTCGGAAGATACCTAGAAGAACTATAGAGTCTCCAACTCTCAATGCCTCATAATCAGACATCATAGATACTTCTAACAATCATACTGAGGTCAATAGTCCTTTGACCCTTAGATTGCGAATATATCGTTTTAAGCAAACTACGAAGAGTTTGTTCATGCATATCTATATTTGTCTCTTCATAAGTTGTTTAGTTTGTTTATGGACTAAAGACTAATGTTTTATCATAAAGCTTCAAACAGACAAGGAGGAATGAATGAACGTTTCAACTTTTTATTAATGAATAAGAAATTACAAGCAAGAGTCTTCATGAGACTTTATTACATCAAATGTACAATATAAAGACTACAACTCTTCTTGTGGGCACCATTGATAAAACATGCAGGGGCAGTCCGATGCTCCTATGTGCCAGGCATTCATCCTGAGTCTCACCGGGTCTGGGTTTGAATGGTTCAGAAGTTTGAAGCAAGGAAGCATTCAGTCCTTACGGGCCCTGCGAGAGGCATTTCTCGCTTTGTTTGCAACTCTAGTGGCACAGAAGAAGTCGAAGACGTATCTCTTGTCCATCCGGCAAAAGAGAGACGAGACCTTGAGGCAGTATCTCACTCGCTTCACCAAGTAATCCCACAAGGTAGAGGGATTCTATGACAAAGATGCCATCACGGCAATCACTGAGGGAGCTCGCACGAGAGACTTCCTCAAATCCATAGTTGGGAAGGTCCCGAGGGACATGGCGGAGCTCATGGCGAGGGCCCGCACTTACATGGGGATCGAGGACTACCTCGCAGCAAAGATGGGCGAAAAGCTGGTGGACAAGGTGGTCTCGCGACGACCAAGACAGAGATCGCCCCTGTAAAGTAAGGCTTTTTGTGTAACTCGTCTTGTAAATATTGGAATCAATAAATGAGCTTTTCCTTGAATTGAATATTGCTGTAAATTATAATTTCACGAGCGTATGAAACGGTCCAAGATTTAGAAAACAAATACTTAAGGTCAATTAAAGATTTCGGAACGAGTTGAAAATTTCGAATTGGACTCGAATGATTTTTATTTCCGGAATAATATTTTCGCTGAGTCCTCGAGTACTAAAAAGAGTCTCAAGAGTGAAAATAATTTCCTAAACACCTTAAATATATTCAAAATAAATTAGAATCAACGAGAAATTATCTCGGTTTATTTTCTAAATCGTTTCCATTTAATTATGGACGAAGTGGTGAGCGTTGAGGAAAAATAGACCAAATTGCAACAAAGAGAAGTTGGTGTGGTAGAATATTAGAAAGGTAAAGTAAAGTAAGGATTTAGTAGGAATTAGTCATATACTAAGCTTTCTAGAGTGTTCTTTTGGCTTGTCAACATGGGAAACAAATGAGATAAGCTCATTTAATCTTATCAACGTGGAACAAAAGGGAAACACGCAAGAAAAAAAAACAGAGCTGATCTTGAACGATTTCACGAGGGAGAGAAAGAGCGAGAGAGTCCGAGAGAGTGAATGAGAGAACGACGACTGTGAGAGACGCCGTAGTTATGGGTGAGTTCCTTTATTCTTCTCCTTCTCGTCGTTCATCTTCTTCCTCCCCGGTTCTTAGTCTTTTTCTTCGTTCTTCCATGTTCCACTTGATGATCTCGGTCTCATGGGTTTTTGTTGTTGTCGCACGAAAATGAACAAGTATTATATACCTCGGGTGGTTCGATGCAAGGCCGGACCAAGTGATCGCACCCGGGCCAAAAGTGTGAACTCGAAAGTCTCGAGCTAGGCTTTCTCCGATCAACCCACCTCTCACAGGAGAGAAGGTTTGAATAGGGGGAGTGACCGTGCCTTTTTCGTATAGGCTGCCTACGTACCCGTGTGTGGGATCAGGTCAAAACGTAGTTCAAGGCGTATGTAACGCAGTATGAGGCGCGGAGCCTGGAAGAGAGGCGTTCTCGACGAAGGAGACGGAGCGCGGAGGAGTCCTCGGCGACATCTCAGAACTTCGGAGATAGTGCACGCGAGAGAGAATGTATGTTTTCTCTTTTCTGCAGACGCGGGATACTTTAAGTCAAGAGTTCCTTGTTATGGTGGAGATTCCGGACACGTAGGCGATTTCCAGTCGGAAATGCAGGACGCGTAGGCGATTTCTTGTTAGAAATAGTGGACGCGTCTAGTGTTATGACACGTAGGTGATTTTCAGTCGAAAACCGTAGGAGCACTCGTAGGCTCGGGATTAGTCGTTCGATCGAGAGTGGCGGCACTCGGGAGTCCCCGGGAGTGCTTTGGAATCTCTGAGAACGAGAAATCGAGGAGAATCCGCTTCAGGCCAAGAATGGCATCCAGAGAAGCAGAGAGAAATCTCAAGTTTCTTGAGTATGAATGGGATGGCTTCACCCTCAATGAGAGGGGGTATTTATAGTTGTTGGAGGGCCTTGGGAGGCTTTTTTTCATCCATGTGGGACTGGGGGCGCGTGCCCCGCCAAGAGGAGGAGCGCCGCACAGCGCGCGGCGCACGGACTACCCCGCGCAGCGCACGCCGCGCGTCCAGCGCGCGCACATTCTTTACGCGACGCGCGGAATGCCAGGCGTGGCGCACGCCTGGCATGGCCTTTAGTGGGCCTTATTCATTTTATTTGGCCCGTTGGGCCATCGGAGCTCCAGATATCGCGCAAGTCACACGAAAAATAAAAGTCTCGACTCGAGGAGCGAGGTGTTGTCAATGGTGCCCACAAGAAGAGTTGTAATCTTTATATTCTACATTTGATGTAATAAAGTCTCATGAAGACTCTTGCTTGTAATTGCTTATTCATTAATAAAAAGTTGAAACGTTCATTCAATATTCCTTGTCTGAAGCTTTATGATAAAACATTAGTCTTTAGTCCATAAACAAACTTAACAACTTACGAAGAGACAAATGTAGATTTGCATGAACAAATTGTTCGTAGTTTGCTTAAAACGATATATTCGCAATATAAGGGTCAAATGACTATTGACCTCAGTACGATTGTTACGAGAATCTATGATGTGTGGTTATGGGGCATTGAGAGTTGGAGACTCTATAGTTCTTTTAGGTATCTTCCGAAGGTACTGAATTGACCAGTGCACTTCTAGAGACAAGATAAGAACAAACCATTTAACCTCTTATGTCTCGAAGTCACTATGTATGAATTGCATCATGCTTACCTTAATCCTGAAATGAGACATGCCATTTCACAGCTTACGTATTCTCATTTGAGAAAGTCAGAGTTCGGAGTCACTATGTGATTCCGAACAGGGCCTATTGGTGAAGTACTAAGTTGTGAGAATGTCATGAGTAACTTTGTGAAGTTCTCATAGATATGGAATTCATGTACAAGATTGCTGAAATGCAATGTATGTCACCTCATGCTTTGTTCCTTGGAGTGTGAATAAATGAACTGGCCAGTGTCCAAATGGAGTCCTGACTCTTTTGGATGAAACAATGTGACTTGTTAGCTCCTCGTCAATACATTGTTTCTAACTTATTCACAAGCGACAAAGGAGTTGAGGAAATAACAGCTAGAAGGGTAAAATGGTAATTTAGTAAATCTCGACTAGCTGATGACATTCATGAAGGGTAAACATAGATAATATTCAGTGGATCCGCTCATTACAATTAGGTTGAATTCTTGAGTAAAAAATATATTCATTTGAACCGAGAGATTTTCAGTGTCAACTCTTTAGTGGAGTCAGTTGACATTAAGCTAAACTTGGAAAAGGTTTGTGAACTTTTGAGTCCAAGTATTTAGCTAAAGCTTTGTTCATTTGGATCCATGAGGTAACTGTCACAAAATATATCGAGTAGGAATAGTTAAACTAGAAGCTAAGTCAAAACAAGAACGAGACAGTTTTACGAAAATTGTCAAAAGGGTATTTTTGTCATTTTTGACATAGGACGAAATGAATGTCAATAAATTTTTTGACATTGTCATATGATGACAAATGAAATAAATTTTACTCGGCCATATTAGTGTAATTGGGCATTGAGGATTAATTTCATTTCATAGAATTTTACATGAAAATTCCTAATGGGCTTTTCTTATATTCTCATGAACAAATAAAGAAACATCTAGAAGCATGTTCTAGAAGGCCAAATTTCGTGCATAGCATAGAGAGAAAGAGGAATTTATTTTGTGCATTGATGTATGAAGATACTTGCCAATAGAAAAAGAGGAAACAAATCCAAAGACTTGCTCCTATAGCTTGCACGTCCAAGATAGAGAAAGGGAAGCCAATATTTGCTCATGAATATGTGATATTCTATAGAAGAGGAAACTACCTTGTTGAAGGTCATCCCTCCCCTATAAATAGAGGCCTCATTCTCATTGATTTCTTATTCCACATAAGTTTGAGATTGAGAGGTTCTCTCTCTAGACATTTGTGTCGATCTCCTCTCTCTCTCTCTCTCTCTCTCTCCGTAGTTATTTTTCGTTTTTGTTTTGACACCTAGGTCCACATTTGACCTAGTGTTTTAGCTCTTCGACTTTGAGACTTGTTCTCGAGTCGTCGTGTTTAAAAGTGCCCACTCACTAATTCCTTTTCTCTAGAGTGATTCTTGTGATAGAAACTATCGTGGTTGGTCGTATTGCCGAGGAAAGAAGAGAGACGTGCTGCGAGAGGACACGAACGTTTTCAACCTTCCGAAGGCTTATCAACGCTCAAGCTACTAAAAAGGTTAGTAAATTTATTATGCTCATAATAGTTTTTATTTACGTGTACTTGCTCTTTGTCCAGGTTAGTAAAATTGTTTTACTTGTCAAAAGAAAATTTTTAAAATTCCGCCGCTTACCGAAGCGTTAAACTTTTTCTTAAACCCTAGATCAATTCGAACAAATGGTATAAGAGCTATGGTCAAAGATATGCATGTACATGTAATTAAAATTATGAGCTTGAAAATCGTTTTCGAAAGTTTACTAATTTTGTAACAAGTTAAAATTATTTTCTTATGTTTTTTTTTAATTTATTGCTCTTGCCTTTAAATTAAAAATCATGTTGACTTTCTATGAGTTTGGGATGTTATTAAAACACATTCGAATCATTTCTAAAAGTTTTTAATTTTTTATATTAAAAAGCGTGTTTTTAAGTTTGAGAAAATTTCGAGTAAATTTTGTGACTAGTTTTCTTGTCTTACTAGTTTCTTTTATTTACTTGAATCGTTTTATGCTTGTTGTTATTTCTTTTATACCATGTTAATAAAACACGAATAAAAGCCTTAACAACTTCGTAAAACGTTCCGTTACACTCGATTCTTTTTACGCACTAAAAGACCGAACTTTAATTATTTCTGTTTTCTTCGAGATGGAGTAAAACCCGCAGCAAACGTGGCATGACTCTCTGCTCAGAATTCTAAATTTAATGATTCTTGAATCAAATTAAAGGTCTGTCTATCCTCTTTCCAATTCCACTGGTTTTGGGTCAAAAGGACATTGGAGCCGCCAGTTATGGCGATTTTACTCCAATGTGCGCGGCTGTTCCGGAAGTCTAGTTTTTTTTAGAAATCCGGATTTTCAGCCCCACTACCATGAGTTATAGAACTCTAATGAGAAAATTTTCTTGGGAAAAAATGTTTTTTTATAAGATTATAAACATAATGTGAAAGATTAAAATGTTTTGATTTTTGAAAGTTTAATTGAAATTGTTTTTTTTTATAAAACTAGTTTGAATTTTGAAAAACCGTTTTCATTTTCAAACTTGAAAATATTTTGTCATCCAAATCAAATATGTTTTCAAAACTATATCTATATCACATATGTTCAAAAACTATATCTATATCACATTCTTTGCGCGACGCGCGGAATGCCAGGCGCGGCACGCGCCTGGCAGGCCTTTGGTGGGCCTTATTCGTTTTATTTGGCCTGTTGGGCCTTCGGAGCTCTGGATATCGCGCAAGTCACACGAAACATAAAAGTCTCGACTCGAGGAGATTGACTCGACTCGAGGAGCGAGGCTCGACTCGAGGAGAATGACTCGACTCGAGGAGCAAGACTCGACTCGAGCTGAGTGGCTAGTCTCGAGGAGCGAAGCTCGACTCAAGGAGAGTGACTGGACTCGAGGGGCAAGGCTCGACTCGAGGAGCTGGAAGCTTGGCATGAGGACTCGTCAGTCGACTCGTGATGGAAGGCTTGCCGCTCTTCAGGACCTCCGGCCTGACCATCAGCCCTTTGAACAGCGTGTCTTCTCGGCGTCTCCGAAAACGACCGACAACATTTGTCATCTTTTCTAGGTTCTGCCGTTAAATCGTGAGTAAGGGACGCTGAGATTTCATGTCCTTCAACAAGGTAAGGATTTGGAAATTTCTTCTATTTCAAATCTGATTTCTAGGTTTTCCAATTAGGAGTTTTAATCTCCTTTGGTTGGTTTCGTGATTTGCTTGTTTTTGGGCTCGGTTTGTGCTTGTTATGAGTTAAGGTTTTCAGATTTTATGGATATTTTGGCCAAAAATTTGGAAGGGAATATTTGGGGTTTTCATGTTGTGATGCTTGAATAAGTTAATTGATTATTGGGTCTCAGTAATTCAGTGATTAATTGGATGGTTACTTGCTTAATTTCAAGATTCCTTGTTTGATTGGAATTATGGACGAATTTCGTCTTGATTTTGGGGGTTCCAGATTTATGGAGATTTACTTGGCTTTGAAGTGGGTTGAATGGATTTTTGTTCTGGTTGTGGTGTGGTACTGATATCGTAGGATCAGACTTGAAGTTCTGGTGTTTTTATACGAGTCGAAGACTCATTAAGATGTTAATAATGTAGGATTTTTATAGAAAATTTACTTGTTTTGAACTTGTCTCTGGTTGTTGTTTGTTGTTGTTGCTGAGTGTGGGACGGGTTAGGATCGGGTAGTGCTCGATTTCCGAATGCCTTGTTCAGGAATTGATTTCAAATCGAGAAACTTGGGTATTCTCGGTTCAATTTTTAATCTAACTGTGCTCTCTTGTTGGTGCTGCTTGTCTCTCCGAGCTCGTACCGCAAGTATGAGGATGCAGCTAGTGTTGTCGCAGTTTTTCGGACAACGATTTAGGAGTCGCAGACGGTTAGACCCAAGGCCGGACCAAGTGGTCTCGTCTCGACTCGAGCGTGTCGGACTCGGTATCCCGAGTCGTCCCTTAGCTGTGGATGTCCCTTGAGTTCGTCAGAGTACCTGAAAAGGAGTAGAGAACACGTGAACTACAAAGGGGAAACAGGGGGGGTGCCCCTGTTTACCTCTCCGACGCTCAACATTAGTGGGATTGAGGTGGAGTATAGAGGTTTTAGGGGTGTTTAGAGGCCAAAGCTTGAGAGAAACGAGCGAGGTACGAGTTCGGCAGCGTTTCAGTACTCAAGGATGGATTACCTGGGTCAAGGGAAGGACCCTTGTATTTATAGGCAGCCAAGGGGTGGTTTGAAGACCCCTTGGCCGAGTGAGCAAGGTTGGGTCGGCCATTGGCCGGCTGAAGGGTTGGGCCGGCCAATGGCCGAGTGAACATGTTGGGTCGGCCATTGGCCGACTGAAGCTTTGCCTCGGCCAATGGCCGAGTGAACTGGGCCGGCCATTGGCCGGCTGAAGCTTTGCCTCGGCCAATGGCCGAGTGAGACCCTTGGGTCGGCCATTGGCCGACTGAAGCTTTGCCTCGGCCAATGGCCGAGTGAACTGGGCCGGCCATTGGCCGGCTGAAGCTTTGCCTCGGCCAATGGCCGAGTGAGACCCTTGGGTCGGCCATTGGCCGACTGAAGCTTTGCCTCGGCCAATGGCCGAGTGGACTGGGCCGGCCATTGGCCGGCTGAAGCTTTGCCTCGGCCAATGGCCGAGTGAACCGGGCCGGCCATTGGCCGGCTGAAGCTTTGCCTCGGCCAATGGCTGAGTGAGACCTTTGGGTCGGCCATTGGCCGACTGAAACTTTGCCTCGGCCAATGGCCGAGTGGACTGGGCCGGCCATTGGCCTGCTGAGGCTTTGACTCGGCCAATGGCCGAGTGACACCCTTGGGCCGGCCATGGGCCGGCTGAGCATATGGCCGGCCATTGGCCGGCTGGAACTTGGGCCGGCCATTGGTTTGGGCCGGCCAATGGCTGAGGCAAGGCTCCGCCGTCAAAGGCCTCGCGCCGGTCGCGCGGGTCGAAGTAATGTCTTTTTCCTCGCCGGCCTTAGACGGGCCGACAACATTAGCCCCCCGAGTTTCCGGTCGAGCGTAGATCGAGTGGAAACTCAAAATCTGCGCTTTTATACGGATGCGGGATGAACGCTCTCGGGTTTGCGTCATGAGGAATGGCCTTCTCGTGTCGCGAGGGACGGCCTTAGGGCGTCGCGAGGGACGACTTATTGTTTCGGGTTGATCGCGCGCGGCTTATTTTCTCGATCTACCAGTGAGGGCGTGATCGATTAGCACGTCTTCATTGTGTTGTGCGCGTCTTACTTTTCTCGACTCGCCAGCGAAGGCATAATCGATTTGCACGTCTTTGTCGTTTTGTGCGCGTCTTACTTTTCTCGACTCGCCAGCGAAGGCATAATCGATTTGCACGTCTTTGTCGCTTTGTGCGCGTCTTACTTTTCTCGACTTGCCAACGAAGGCATAATCGATTTGCACGTCTTTGTTGTATTGTGCGCGTCTTACTTTTCTCGACTTGCCAACGAAGGCATAATCGATTTGCACGTCTTTGTTGTATTGTGCGCGTCTTACTTTTCTCGACTCGCCAGCGAAGGCATAATCGATTTGCACGTCTTTGTCGCTTTGTGCGCGTCTTACTTTTCTCGACTTGCCAACGAAGGCATAATCGATTTGCACGTCTTTGTTGTATTGTGCGCGTCTTACTTTTCTCGACTTGCCAACGAAGGCATAATCGATTTGCACGTCTTTGTTGTATTGTGCGCGTCTTACTTTTCTCGACTTGCCAACGAAGGCATAATCGATTTGCACGTCTTTGTTGTATTGTGCGCGTCTTACTTTTCTCGACTTGCCAACGAAGGCATAATCGATTTGCACGTCTTTGTTGTATTGTGCGCGTCTTACTTTTCTCGACTTGCCAACGAAGGCATAATCGATTTGCACGTCTTTGTTGTATTGTGAGCGTCTTACTTTTCTCGACTTGCCAACGAAGGCATAATCGATTTGCACGTCTTTGTTGTATTGTGCGCGTCTTACTTTTCTCGACTTGCCAACGAAGGCATAATCGATTTGCACGTCTTTGTTGTATTGTGCGCGTCTTACTTTTCTCGACTTGCCAACAAAGGCATAATCGATTTGCACGTCTTTGTTGTATTGTGCGCGTCTTACTTTTCTCGACTTGCCAACGAAGGCATAATCGATTTGCACGTCTTTGTTGTATTGTGCGCGTCTTACTTTTCTCGACTTGCCAACGAAGGCATAATCGATTTGCACGTCTTTGTTGTATTGTGTGCGTCTTACTTTTCTCGACTTACCAACGAAGGCATAATCGATTTGCACGTCTTTGTTGTTTTTTTTTTTTTGGTTGAGCGAGTGAGCTCTAGTTTCGTTGAGCATTGTTTCCCATTAGCCCCCCGAGTTTCGTGTGTACTCGTAGAGGAGACTAGAAATTATAATGCAACAAGGTGAAATGTAATCTGATTACCATGTAGAAATAGTCAAAAATTACATCCCTGGGCCATTGGCCTTATTGAAATTCGAGATTGTCTTAAAACCGGAAATAAAATGACATAATGAGAAAAGGGGACGGGCTTAGCCCACGACATGCAGCTGTGAGCTCTCCGGTTCTTCAATCGCTGTCTGGTCCATGACAGTCACCGTCGCCGGACCCTTCCTTCCCTGCCATGGATGGCCTTCGTGCACCGTGGCCGCCCCGACCGTTCTCAGGACATACTCTTTTAATTTCCCGTCTTGAATCAGTTCCTCGATCTGACGCCTAAGATGGTAGCACTCGGACGTCAGATGCCCGTGATCCTGATGGTACTCACAGAACTTGTTCCGATCCCTCTTCGCGGGATCCTTCGCTAGAGGAGCCGGACTTCCTAGCTTGTCGCGGTGCAGAGCTAGGATCCGCTCTTGCGGAGTGTTCAGAGGGGTGTATGTTGATGACGCTCGGAAGCTATCAACGTGCGACGATCTTGGACCGGAGAGGGGGCGACCGTTAGGGGCCCGGCCTCCCTTGCTCCTCTTGCTTTGAGGGTCGGGGCGATCTTCGTCCTGTTCTTCACGGTGGCGACTACCTTGTCCTCCTGACTTTCGGCCATCGCGGCCATCGAGATAGTCCTCGATTCCCATATGTGTGCGGGCTCTCGTCATCAGCTCCGCCATGTCTCGCGGGACTTGCCCGACAATGGACTTGAGGAAGTCGCTCGTGCGAACTCCCTCGGTGATCGCCGTGATGGCGTCCTTGTCGTCGAAGCCCTCGACTTTGTGAGACTCCTCGGTGAAGCGAGCGAGGTATTGTCTCAATGTCTCATCTCTCCCCTGTCGAATGGAAAGGAGGTGGGTCTTCGATTTCTTTTGTGCCACAAGCGTGGCAAAGCGAGCGAGAAAAGCCTCTCGCAAGGCCCGGAAGGATGGGATGCTTCCAGGCCTCAAACTTTGGAACCACTCAAAGCCCGACCCTGTGAGGGTCAGGCTGAAGGCTTGGCAGAAGGTGACGTCCGTCTGCCCTTGCATCGTCATCCACGTCTCATAGTGTTGGACGTGGAAGTGGGGGTCCGTACGTCCATCATAGGGGGGAATGGACGGTAACTTAAAGTTTCCCACGCATGGCTGCGCGAGGACTTGTGCGGCGAAGGGAGAGTATGACTCCTCGATCCCTCCGTACGGCCTTTGCCTCCCTGACTCCCTCATCTCGATGATTTGATTCTGGAGGCTCTGAATCATCGTGACCACGTCAAGCCCGTTAGCAGGGCCAACCGTCGGGGCCACGGGAGTCACCGGTTGGCGTTCGTTGGATGCTTGGTCCATGACATTGGCCTGAGGTCGGCCAAGAGTTGCGGCGGGGAGCGCGTCCCTTCGAGAATTTAGCCTTTGGCGGAGATCCTCCCCTCGGGAGTTTCTCTGCGCCGTCAAGCGCTCTCTAAGGTCCACGCTTGGCGCGCGTCGAGGCGAGGTCGCCCTTGGTCGGGTCGTCCGGCGAGCGCTTCGGCTATCGGCTCCATCGTCGACCAGAGTCGCTCTCTCCTCGGCGAGGGGCCGTGTCCGGCCACCTCTTGAAACCGAAGGGGCGAGTCCCCGGGACTGTGATCGTGCCTGTTGTCGCGCCGGGTACAAAGGATCGGCCAACGCACCGTTGGCCCTCTCGGGTCGCGCTTGAGCGAGGCTAGGGGTGGCCTCGTTGGTCCTCGACTCCTCCACGTATTCGGGGTCGGAGTAATCTTGAGCAGATCGATCTTCAACGTCGTAGCCGAGGAGACCGGCGATGAGGGAGCTGTCAACGCCGGGACGGTCAAGAAGCTCCGCGAGCCGCCGGGCCGTGTCCTCTCGGAGCTCGGCCTCGGGGTCGTTTACCGGGTCTTGGGGCTGGCTCTCGCTATCGCGAGGTTGCCCCTCAAGACGGTGTGCGAGGAGTCGGAGACCGTATCTCGAGCTTGTCGCTCGGGTACCCGCGGAGGTAGTGGGAATGTGACTCATCTCTCGAGAGTCGTGAGAATAAAGGAAAAAACTGGTAGAGGGAATGCGTCGTCAAGGTCGAGAGATGCCCTCCTTCTAGCGCCAAAATGTTGTCGCAGTTTTTCGGACAACGATTTAGGAGTCGCAGACGGTTAGACCCAAGGCCGGACCAAGTGGTCTCGTCTCGACTCGAGCGTGTCGGACTCGGTATCCCGAGTCGTCCCTTAGCTGTGGATGTCCCTTGAGTTCGTCAGAGTACCTGAAAAGGAGTAGAGAACACGTGAACTACAAAGGGGAAACAGGGGGGGTGCCCCTGTTTACCTCTCCGACGCTCAACATTAGTGGGATTGAGGTGGAGTATAGAGGTTTTAGGGGTGTTTAGAGGCCAAAGCTTGAGAGAAACGAGCGAGGTACGAGTTCGGCAGCGTTTCAGTACTCAAGGATGGATTACCTGGGTCAAGGGAAGGACCCTTGTATTTATAGGCAGCCAAGGGGTGGTTTGAAGACCCCTTGGCCGAGTGAGCAAGGTTGGGTCGGCCATTGGCCGGCTGAAGGGTTGGGCCGGCCAATGGCCGAGTGAGCATGTTGGGTCGGCCATTGGCCGACTGAAGCTTTGCCTCGGCCAATGGCCGAGTGAACTGGGCCGGCCATTGGCCGGCTGAAGCTTTGCCTCGGCCAATGGCCGAGTGAGACCCTTGGGTCGGCCATTGGCCGACTGAAGCTTTGCCTCGGCCAATGGCCGAGTGAACTGGGCCGGCCATTGGCCGGCTGAAGCTTTGCCTCGGCCAATGGCCGAGTGAGACCCTTGGGTCGGCCATTGGCCGACTGAAGCTTTGCCTCGGCCAATGGCCGAGTGGACTGGGCCGGCCATTGGCCGGCTGAAGCTTTGCCTCGGCCATTGGCCGGCTGAAGCTTTGCCTCGGCCAATGGCCGAGTGAGACCTTTGGGTCGGCCATTGGCCGACTGAAACTTTGCCTCGGCCAATGGCCGAGTGGACTGGGCCGGCCATTGGCCTGCTGAGGCTTTGACTCGGCCAATGGCCGAGTGACACCCTTGGGCCGGCCATGGGCCGGCTGAGCATATGGCCGGCCATTGGCCGGCTGGAACTTTGGCCGGCCATTGGTTTGGGCCGGCCAATGGCTGAGGCAAGGCTCCGCCGTCAAAGGCCTCGCGCCGGTCGCGCGGGTCGAAGTAATGTCTTTTTCCTCGTCGGCCTTAGACGGGCCGACAACAGCTAGGATGGTTCTGGTAAGTCGTGGACGAGCAACGAGGGCTGTTCGGGTTCGGCGACGAGGCAAAGAGGGGCTGTTCAGTTCCAGCGACAAGTCAAAGGCTCCGCGAGTTATTTTGAGGCTGCGAGAGTGCGCAACGGTAGCACAAATGCGAGCTGCGAAGCCTCGGCGAGTCGAGGCGGAGTTACGCAGCGACGACAGTGACGATGAGTAGAATACGCACCGACTCCCGACTCTAATTGTTAACTGAATCGTTTCACTTTTAAAATCCTAACAACTTATGCAATATTATTTTTAAATAATTACGTAAGATTATGGTACTAATCACTTTAGTTAGTGAGTTGTTTCGGGATTCAAATCGAGTGCTTTAGTGAGTTCTGGTTTGTGGGTTCGAGACAAACCGAGAGTGTCGGTTTCCGCGAGTTACGAGTACCGAACGCGTGTGATTGAATCCGAAACATTTTCGTATCCTAATGCTTTTCAAAAATGATTTTATAACCTATAAGCTTATGATCAAGCTTAAATTATTTTTGATACAGCTTATAATTAAGCTAAACCATATTTTATGTATCTTATTATAAGTAATAAGTTTTGAAAAATAATTAAGGAAGTGATTTAAAAATAAAGGTTTGTATAACCTTACTAATTATTATTATTTCTTAATTATTATTTAAACTAAGTTTTTTAACTATTTTTAATTAATTATTTTACTTATTATAATGTACTTCCTTAATTAAGATTAGTATTATTTTCAAAACCTATATCTATAGTTTTTAAACGGGTTACTTTACTAACTACGCTTAAAGTCTAATCGACGGGTTATTCTAATTTCTACGATCTTAGAGGTAAGACTTTCTTTACAGGTTTAAGAGTAGTGATACTAATTTCTTGTGGATCGTAGTGGAAAGAAACAAGTTTTTCTCCCTCTCGGGTTCTTAATGTTGACCTTCGGTTCTAAATTTTGGGCTCGGCTAAAGGGGTTTGGGTTAGTAAATGCTTTCTTAGCATAGCTAACCTCGAGTTTCATGTTTAGTCGCTACTTGTAGGACTTGTTCTCTCTCTTGATCACTGTTTCATGTGGAAATCGTGTTCTTATTTTCTCTGATTCTCTTAAGTGAGAACGTGTGTTTTACGTGTGACAGATATGTGTTCCGAGTGCCTTGTTCAGTTTCTCTGTGATGAGAATTTGTAGATTAGTATTTCTGCGAGTGCATAACTAATGGTGTTCAACGCTCCATTTTCTTCCTCATATATTTTCAACTATCGCCGTAACGATTAGGCATTCGAGAGGGAAGGAGCTAGCTAGTCAGGAATACAAGTAAGTGCGAATTAAGTCAACTACTTACCAAGGGAATCATATGTTTATGTGCATTTTACTGTGTTAGTAAGCAAGAGTAGTTGAAAGCCCATGAATTTGACAAACAAATCAAGATTAAGGCTTCGGCTACTATTATTGAAAATGTAGCTTCGGGTTTGTCTCGTTAAGTTCAAGCGTAACCCGCTAACAAACCAAGCCGTTTCTTATTTGATTAGTTAATCTTCCCTTGACTTACTAATTTTAGATTCACCCGATAGACGGGTTTACGGGAAAAGTAGGGACATACATTTCTCAGATTCCAGCTGAGATATATGTTCTAGGGACTGCAAGGGTCACACCTTGATTTCTCATTTTAAATACTATGACGAGCATATTAAATAATATTTAATCGAGTTCTACTCGAGACGATGCTCTTCCCGTTGTAGTTTAGGTTTGTACTCTAATTCCATCGGGTACCAAACATTTAAAAAGAACAGATGTCGGTGGTACCAGCAAGTCTGAAGACTTGTGTTTTTGTCAGGGAAACCTGACAGGCCAATTGTTGTAATTGGTAACTAGCCAGCGTGCCTGGCACGTCTGAGCTTTCAGGGAGCTCCTGAGCGCCCCTATGATTGGAGATGGTACCATTAGAGGATCCTAGACGAAGTTCAAAACTTGGAGTCACCCTCATGATTAAATTGCTCGGGTGTGAGGGTTGGCTACTTGTCATTCTGAGGGTTGTTGCAGTGAGCGGTTGGATGACCTGAAGATCAGGATGACAAGTTCACATGTAGTAAGTGTGCACACGCTTGCATATCATATGATAAAAATCATATGTCTTTCATGCATATTTTATGTATTATGTGCACGTCACATGTCATCTAGTCACTTTTATTACTAGATAGACTCCCACTTGTTGAGTCTTTCAACTCATAGTTTATAACCCTTGGTAATGTAGGCAAAGGAAAGGCTTTACTCGTGTAGAAGGAGGAGATCTAGTCCAGGCTTGCGTCGCTCGACCTGTGGCAATTAGAGTTTTTGTTTTAAACGAGGAAAAATGGTGTTTTGTTATGTAACTAGTAAACTTGTATTCTAGTTACTTGTTTTGTGTCCGTGTTTGTATATACGTTATATGTAAGATATGTTATAAACAAACAAGTGTATTTTGTTCTGTATATAGTCACTATAAGACTTGTGTGTGAAAGAAAAACGAAAAAAATTTCTCCGAAAATTCTGTTACTTATTATATATGTCTTATAGCTATTTAATTTATTTTCGCTTACTATATACAAATGCTATGTTCATTTAAGTATTCTGGAGGAAATAGGTGTGAGTACATCGCGGCTCACGTGCGAGCTAGAGCTCGCTGGTCGTGACAGCCCAGACCTTTGAAAAAGGAGGAATAAAGGAGGCCAGACCCCTAACGGTCGCTCCCTTCCCGGGCCGAGGAATTCGCATGTCGACAACTTTCAAAAGTTCTCGGCATTCACCCCTCTCAACACCCCGCAAGAGCGGATCCTGGCTTTGCACTGCTACAAGCTAGGAAGCCCCGCCCCTCTGACAAAGGATACCGCAAGCGGGATCGAAGAAAGTTTTGTGAGTACCACCAGGTTCACGAGCATCTGACGTCCGAATGTTACCAGCTCAAGCGTCATATTGAGGCCCTCATCTAGGATGGGAAATTGAAAGAATACGTCCTCAGAACGATCGGGACGGCCACAGCGAGCGAGGAGCGCTCGCGGCATGAGAAGAAGGGTCAGACAACGATCACCGTTACTGATCGAAGCTCAAAAAACAAACCATAAAGCTCACAAATGCACGTTGTGGGCTCAATTATGGGAGGACCCGAGTTCGGAGACTCAGGCACGCAAAGAAAGAAGTATGTGCGGGAAGTCTCTCAGGGGAAGATAGCCCATCACATCAACCATACGTACGAGGTTCCACCTCCAACCCCCTTCGAGTCTATGTTTTTCACCAACCAGGAGGCGGTGCGAGTACTACACCCACACAACGACGTGATAATCATCTCAGCGCCGGTCGCTAACAACCTCATCTGAAGAATCTTGATTGACAACGGCAGCTCGGTCGATATCATTTTTAAATCCGCTTTGGACAAGATGAAGCTGACAAGGCTAAGACCCACCCCGATCTCAACCCCACTCTTCGGCTTCTCTGGGGAAAGGGTGATGATGGAGGGTACCATCGACCTCCCGGTGACCTTCGGGACTCCTGGGGGGATCGAGGTCACCCACATCGTGTCGTTATTGGTAGTGGATCGACTGTTCGCCTACAACATCATCGTGGGTCGTCCCACTCTCAACCGGCTAAAGGCCATAACCTCCACCTACCACTTGATGATCCAATTCCTGACCGAGAAGGGAATCTCCATAATTTTGGGAGACCAATCAATGGCGAGAATGTGCTACATTCAAGGGGTGGACGGGAAAATGAAGCGGAAGACGGTGAGCACCATCTATCAGCTCGGAGACAAGTTGCCTTGCAAGATCGAGGAAGGAGGCACCTTTGGTGAATTGGACTAGAGGGAAAAAGTCGAGCGTCGGAAGGTGGAGACACCGGACGACCACGTTCCCGTCGTGTTGGACGATGCCAAGCCAGAACAGGTGGTCAAGATTGGTGCCCAGCTCTTGACCGAGGTCCAAATCCAACTTGCAGCCTTCCTCCGAGAGTTCAAGGATGTCTTCGCGTGGATACACGCCGATATGCCGGGGATCAACCCCGAGATAATGGTCCACCGCCTCAACGATGAGAAGAAGATAACGGAATGTCTCCAACTAAGACGAGCGTTTAGCAGAGAGAGATACCGGGCCATTGGATAGGAAGTTGATAAACTTCTCGCCGCCAACTTCATAAGAGAGGCGGAGCACCCCAAGTGGGTGTCTAATGTTGTAATGGTGAAGAAGCCCAACGGGAAGTGGCGGATCTGCATCGACTACAAGGATCTCAACAAAGCCTGCCAAATGATTGCTTCCCTCTCCCGAGGATCGAGCAACTTGTCGATGCCATGGCGAGTCATGAGCTACTAAGCTTCATGGACGCCTATTCAGGGTACAATCAGATCCGCATGCTCGAGCCGGATCAGATCAAGACCACCTTTGTCACGAACCGCAGACTCTACTATTACGAGGCCATGCCCTTTGGCGGGTGCTACGTATCAAAGGCTGGTGAACCGGATGTTTGCCAACCAAATTGGCAAGACAATGGAGGTCTACGTAGACGGCATTCTAGTCAAGAGCTTGAAGGCCCACGATCAAGTCCAAGACCTCAGGGAAATGTTCATGATCTTGCGGCGGTACAAGACGAAGCTCAACCCCAACAAGTGCGCCTTCGAGGTTGAGTCCGACATATTCATGGGCTACACGGTGAGCCGCCGTGGGATAGAAGCCAATCCCGAAAAGATCAAGCCAATCTTGGAAATGAGATTGCCCCAGAAGGTTAAAGAAGTACAAAGCTTGACAGGTGGGATCGCCGCCTTGACGCGGTTCGTATCCAAAGCCGCTGACAAGTGCCAGTTGTTCTTCAAGGCATTAAAGAAGACCGGTAGGTTTGTGTGGATGGAGGAGTGCAGGAAGGTGTTCCGCGAAATGAAGGCCTACTTCAGCTCCCCCCCCCCCCCCCCTCATGTTCCTTGCAAAGCCTAAGGACGACGAGACCATGTACATCTACCTCGTGGTTTTCAATATGGCCGTAAGTGCAGTCCTGATACGTGAAGAAGACAAGGTCCAATGACCGCTGTACTACGTGAGTAAAGTGATCCTCAACGCCGCCGAAACCCGATACCTGGAAATCGAGAGATTATCCCTAGCTCTTATCATGAGCGCGAGAAAGTTGCGCCCTTATTTTCAGGCACATCCTATCATGGTGCGCACGGGACATCAGATAGAGAAAGCTCTGCAGAAGGGATCATCTTTGCGGATGGCCATCTGGTCGCAAGAATTGGGTGAGTACGGCATCGAGTTCCAACCAAGAACTGCCATCAAAGGGCAGGCCCTCGCCGATATCGTGGTGGATTTTTCATATGCGCTCTAACTAGGCAAGGGTGAAGAGAAAGAAGGAGACAAGGAAGACAAGGAGAATGACCATGATGGGTCAGCAAAGAAGAGGACCAACGACCCGATAGGGCCGTTCTGGGATCTGCATGTGGACGGCACGTCAAACGCCCGGGGGGCTGGCGCCGGCGTCTTACTCATAAATCCCGATAGCGAAAAATTGAGATACGCCTTCCGGTTCGAATTCAAAGCCTCCAACAACGAGGCAGAATACGAAGTTCTGATCGTTGGCTTGGACTTGGCGAACAAATTGGAAGTCCGGAACCTACGCATCTATTGCGACTCACAACATATTGTGAACCAGGTTAAGGGCGACTACGCATCCAAGGAGCCGAACATGATCATATACTTTTCCAAGACGCAGAAGAACCTTGAGGCTCTTTCGTGATTTGAAATAGTCCAAGTCCTTCGCGAAGCAAACATCGAGGCCGACGCCTTGGCGCGTCTCGCGTTAGGGATAGACGAAGAGGGGGAAGGCAACGTCCCGATAGAGGTGCTGACCCGACCCTTTGTATCGAGAGGCGATGTAGGAGTGATCGACGACGTGCTGCCCCTATCATGGATGACACCACTCGTGGAGTACCTAAAGCAAGGGGTCATTCCCGACAACAAGGAGAAAGTGGAGAAGCTTGGCGCCGAAGTACACCATGAGATGGGATACCCTATTCAAGAGGGGGCACTCAATGCCGCTCCTTTAGAGCTTGAACGACATCGAGGCAAAAAACACGCTCCACGAGGTGCATGAAGGAGTGTGCGGGAATAACGCCGCTGGACAATCTTTAATTCTGAAACTCTAGATACTCGGGTACTTTTGGCCAACCTTGAAAAAGGACTCCCACGAGTGGGCCAGAAAGTGTGACAAATGTCAGAAGTTCGCTCACGTCCCACGTCAAGCGCCCGCGCCACGATGCCCGGTCATCGTACCTCGACCCTTCGCGAAATAGGGAATCGACCTCGTTGACTAATTGCCTACGGCGCCACGACAATACAGGACCTAGAGAATAATCTAGAAGAAAGAAATGGGGCATAGGCCGAAGAACTTCCTACAGTCTTGTGGGCGGATCGAACGACATGGAACGCGACCAGTGAGATCCCGTTCGCCCTCACATTTGTTGTTGAAGCCGTGGTGCCCATTGAAACCAAGCTCCATATAATCCGCATCGAAGGTATCGATGATACAGCCATCGATGAGGCAATGAGGCTTGAACTAGACCTCATAGATGAGAAGAGGGTATACGCATTAACCCGCCTTGCCGTGTAGAAGAGGAAGGTCGAGAAGTACTACAATTCCAAGGTCAAGCTTTGAAAGTTCGCCGACGGAAGCCTCGTCCTCAGAAGGGTGTTCCAAAACACCAAAGTGCAAGGATCAGGAGTCTTGGGTCCCACCTGGGAAGGCCTGTACCATGTGCGCCAAGCCATACACGGTGGCACCTATGAGCTCGAGAATCTAGAAGGGCTCGTGTTGACTTACTCGTGGAACGCTGAGCATCTAAGGTAGTATTACCAATAAAGCTTGGACTCGGCTCTTTTTGTTCTCTTTTTTCGATTTCGTTAATGCCAATTTCAAGTTTGAACAAGGTCAACGTTCATGGGATGTAATTTTATTCTCGTTTGCGCAATACAAGACTATCAGATTACGTTTCATTTTGCCTTTTATTATACATTGCTATAATTTATAGTCTCCTCTACGAGTACCCAAGAAACTCGGCGGGCTAACAGGGATACATCATTCGCGCGACGTCACCGCACGACTCCAAAAAGGCAGTCCACCGGACTCACAAGTAACTCGCGCACCAACAGGTGTCACATCCGCGCACCGGATGTGAGTCCCAAGGCAACAATCAAAACCCAAAACGAAACACGCGTACGGACAGGTACCAATCTTGCTAGGAACTGTGCCTACTCCAAGCCCATCCTGACGCAGGACACGCACGCCAACAGGTAGCGTACATACCAGGAAAGAGGTCCGCTCGCCACCCAGCTCGTGCCCCGATAGGCAGCGAGTCGCCGATGGGTTTCAAAGGCTTGCGCCCGTCGGACAACAACTGGTTTATACAGCGTCCACAAAAAACCCGACCACGCAATGTGGCAACAAGGTCCCTCGCGACCCAAGCCATGCGAATCGATCACGCTAAACATAGCGAATCAAGAAAATAAGACGCGCATCAACAAGTCATGCGAATCGATTACACTAAACATAGCAAATGAATAAAATAAGACACGCATCAACAAGTCATGCGAATCGATTCCGCTAGACATAGCAAGTCGAGGAAATAAGACGCGCATCAACAATTCATGTGAATCGATTACTCTAGACATAGCAAGTCGAGAAAATAAGACGCGCATCAATAAAACCGCAAAAGTCGATTACGCTAGACATTAAAAATCAAGATATTAAGACGCGTGACAAAATCAAAGAAGGTTTAATAATGACAACCAAAAGTGAAAAGAAACCACCAACGTCAAAAGAAACAACCAATCAAACAAGAAATGAAATACGACAAGTATCCGAAAGGAAAATAAAGCGAGCGCTAAACAATGGCGCGTAGAAACTGAAGTAAATGCGACTACTCAGAAACAAGATCGACATGCTCCTCATCGGCCCCGGGCGGGGGAACGCCCGACCCCTCGGTAATGTCTCCATTGAGGGGATAGTTCGTCGACTAGGCGGCCTCGGCGGGAACGTCGGCACGGGGGCTGCTCACCTGTGGCTCGTCATCCAAAAGAGGGAACATACTGGCAAAAAACTAAAAGGTGACCCCATGAGTCACGTTCTCCTTCGCGGTGCATCACGAACGCGGACCGCGGTGTCATGATGAGCCGTCTCTAAAGTGACGTCCCAGTCATCCTCCAGGTCCGCCTTGGCCCGCACAGCATCTTCCCTCTCCTCGGTCGCAAACTGCTCTGCTTTCTCCATAGAAGCTTGCTCGTCCACCCGTAGCAATCTCTCGGCGGCAAGCTCCACAATCAAACGGGCTAACTCCTCGTGCACCAACCTCAACTCTTCCTCGAGTGCTTGAAACTCCTAGGAAGATCGAACCCCCACCATGGCAGCGGCATGCTTAGCCGCGGCCTTCTTCGCATCGTCCTTCATCTTCCGTATCCGCCGCAGCATGTCTCGGAGAATGTCCTCACCTCGCTCCTGTCCTGTGAGCATCTATGGCGACAGAGGGTCCATCAGCAAACATAATAAACATTATAATAAGCAAATAAGAGTCAAGAAGCTAGTTATACCTTATGGGCGTCGCTGACCCCATTTTTGAAGTACTCCATGTCGCCCTTAGTCAAGAGCCCCTTGAATTCCTTCAACGAAGAGTCAGAGATCCCCTGCGAGCACTGATCCCTCCACTCGGTCGCCTCCACTAGGAGCATGGAATCCTCATCGTTTCTGGCCCTCGGCACATGAGCGCGCTTCATGCGAGAGGGCGAGCTGAGGGTGACCGCTGATGACGGTCGCTCGCTGGACGAGTTTACCTCCTGTTAAGCACACGCGGGCGACTTCTCGAGACGGGCCGCATTCCAAGAACGAGCTACAGCAGCGGCATCGCCGGAGGGTTGCACCCTCGAAAATCTCGCACGTGACCTATCTCGTGCCACAGTACTTTCCAAGAGAATCACGAAAGGGTTAGAACAAGACCACGAACATAAACGATAAGTAATGCAATAGCATGAAAGCATCTAGTACACCCCACGACGTGTGAAGGGGCGGAATAATCCCCCACCCCAGACTCGAGCTCCAGTGCGATCTCATCATCGGGGGAAGGACAACGAAGCTCCTTGTCACTCGCTGCGAACCATCCGGTGGTCGCCATCAGGTCCCGAGACTCAAAGAGCATCCCCTACCGCCTAGAATGCGGGGCCGCCACGATCACACATGCGAGCACAGAGTCATCAATTGCGTAGTCAGCCGGGAAGTCAGCCATGGGGCCAAAAACAAGAGGAGCCATCCCGAAAGCGGACTCCGACACCCACAACCAAGGATATCGATACTTCCGAGCCACCTTAGTGAGAACGGTGAAGCGCTCGTGATGAAGGGCCTTGTAGAAGCCCGGTTTCCCGGAGAAATTGTGAACAGACACAAGGTTTCGGACATCGTCGACGGTGATGGACCTCTTCTTCGCTCTGTAAAACATCATATGGCATGCGGCCACCATGCGATAGAATGACGGAGACATCTGAGATGTGTGTAAGTTCAGTCGAACCAAGAGGCCATGGATCACGGGTGGAAAGGGTAATCTCAGGCCCCCATGAAGACTCTGATCATGAACGGTGGTGTACCCCTTCCGCGGACGAGCCGGAAGATCCTCGGGCAGGGGTCACAGTAATGAGATGGACGACGGGATTTCATAACGCCTCCTCAAGTTCCCAAAGCTGGCAAGGGAAAGAGAGCTCGAGATCTCGAGACCTGAGCATTCAAATTGCCACAAATTGCCGATTCACCGACGGGAAAAGCTAAGGCCCGACTCTCCTCGAAAGCGGTCAAAGTACGTACCGTGGTCACAAAGGGGCGAGGCTGAACGAACTCAACTCGATCCTTGACGCGTGAGACGTCCACCGGCACCAATGATTGATCCACCTCACGCTCCTCCGCGTCGGCCACGATAGCCGCCTCGCGCTCCACCACGGCGATTAAGGGGGCCTCATGCCGTACATGTTAATTGAGCCCAGCATTTTCCTCATGCCCATGACCGCTCGGACCGAGCCTGGCATCCACTCCACGCTTGCGCTCGTCAAGGCCGAGCCCGGTAGCAACCTCACGCTGGTGCTCGCTCGGCCCAAGCCCGGCAGCAGCCTCCTCGTGCCCATGCTCGCCCGGCCTCCTCACGTCCCTGCTCGCTTGGGCCGAGCCCAGCGTCCTTCACGCGCACGTCCCACTCGGCCAGGGCCTACCCCTCGCGCGCGCTTGACCCAGGCCCGCGGCCTTCCTCGCGTAGCCTGGGCCCTAGGTCACCCTCTCGCACGCCCAACCCTAGGGTTTGCTGGGCGCCTCCTTTCTCGCTCAGAAGACCGGTATCTCCCACGTGCGCATCACCAAGATCCCCTCGCCCAGAGCTCTCCTCATCGAGAGTGCCTCACCCGGAGCTCACCTCACCGACAGTCCCTCGCTCGGAGCTCGCCTCGCCGAGAGTATCTGGCTCAGAGCTCGCCCCGTCGAGGAGACCTCGCCCAGAGCTGGCGCGTAGTTGGGGTTGTCTCGTTCAGAGCTCGCGTCGTGGAGCGGGCTCTTCTATCTTTGGAGTCAGCTCCTTCTATCCCAAGGCCAATTCGTTGATGCGGCACTCCAATCTCCTAAAGTTGGTCTCATTGGTGCTCACGCTATCTCCAGTCTCCGAGTCTCCTTCGTGATCTCTCATGGCCTATAACCGGCTTGTCTAGGTTGAGGGTTGGTACCGATCAAATATCTATTTCGAATTGGCTTGGTACCTTTCCAAGTCTGTGCCTTCTTCATCCATCTCGTGCCGATCCTTGGCGTGCTTCCGAGAATTTTTAGTCTGTAGCTCCTGCTCCAGGGTTCTTTCCCATATCGGTGTGAGGGTTCTTCATCTAGAATCAATACTACACTCCACAATATATCCTTCTTCGCCTGGAGTTTTTCCCTCAAATACCTATTGCTGTCTTTCAGAACTAGGAGACGCTCTTGCATTTCCTTGAACTGCTCGGCCAAGTTAGGGTGAGGGAGGAGCTCGGCGATTTCCTCCAGTGTGAGAGGCAATGTGAGATTATGGTGCTCGATATGTTGATCGTGACTAGTGACTGTGATGTTGTGTGTCAGGTTTGACGAGCTAGCCATTGATCATCAATGATATCCCCTCATAGCGCTAAATTGTTGACTTGTAAAATTAGTAATCTCGCGAAATACACAAGGTATCGATAACGCAGTCCTGAGAACTCTAATTGTTTAGGAAATACTTTCTCTAAACACATATTAATATAATAGAAGAGAGAACATAAATGAGGCTGCTGAACGATGGGTGAGACATATAACTTGTGCTTGTGTATAGAAAAATTAAATCATCCCGGTTTTGTGGTCTTCTCCTCTATTTATATATGCACTGAGTCATAGGATGTTTCGTGTTTGTGGGTGTGGTGCCGAAGATCCGGGGCGATCAATCCCACGTCCTCGACGGTTTCGTAGTAATTGTTCTCGCTATGCATGTAGTGGGTGGTTATTCCTCATATGCTCAACCTTAACCGTCGACGTATACGTTTTGCTTTAGTTTTACATGTGTTTATTTGATATTGACTAGTGTTGTCGCACGAAAATGAACAACGGTTAAAAACCTCGGGCGGTTCGATCCAAGATCGGACCAAGTGTCCGCGCCTGGGCCAAAAATGTGAACTCGAAGATCGAGTTACATCCTCCAGACCCTGAGGTGTGTATTGGAGGGTGTGACTGTGCCAAAGGTTGGCTGTCTAGGTCACAACATAGTTCAATGTGAGTGTGGGGGCTATCTTGGGCTCGGAGGTTGAGAATCCAAGACTGTAGAGAAGGACCTGGCTCGTAGCTTATAGTGAAGACTTTAGAGGGGTCGCTTGACTCGTAGCTCAGAGTTCTAACTCAAGGGCCAAGAAGCAGGAGCGCAGCTTGTGCGATATGAAGGCTCGGGTCGCAGAATGGGAACGCCTTCCCTCTCGTCAAGGGGGGTTCTCAGATTTCTGAGCCAAGCCGGGATAGGAGGAAAGAGCGCTCATGGAATATCACAAGAGCGTGGTGAGAGGGAGGAGAGAGTTCTCCAAAAGTGACGCCAAAGGTTTTTTTGGTCAAGATTCAAGGTCCCCCTCAAGTGGAAATAAGGGGGGGTATTTATAGGCTTGGAGGAAGCCTTGGGCCGGCCCCCTTAAGGCCCACCGGATGCAGGACGCGAGGCACAGCGTGCGCACGGGGCGAGGAGCGCGCACGAGCGTGAGGCCTTACCAGGCGCAGGGCATGCCGGGGCTTGGAGCCCGGCCGGGAGCGCTTTCTGGACGGCGTCTCGGGAGGGGTACGCGGATGCTCGCCGAGGGAGGCCCGGCCGGCCGATGGGGGCTTGGCCGGCGCTGGGGCGCTCGGTCGAGGCAGTTGGGCGCTCGACCAAGGCAGCAGGGCGTGCGCGAGGAAGCGCACGCGGGCGAGGGACACAGGAGCGAGGGCGCACACGAGCCGGGGGGCCGGGGCGCGCGCAGGAAGGTGGGCCAGGGACGCGATGGCGTGCGCGGGCTGGAGAGCCGAGGGCGCAGGGGCGCCCGGCTGGGGGTGTAGGGCCGTGCGAGGTCCGGAGGACCGGGAGTGCAGGGGCGCACGCGGGCCGGGAGCGCTAGGGCACCTGCGGGCCCATGGGCCGAGAGTATTCGGTTCGCGCGGGCCTGTGGGCCGAGAGCGCTGGGCGCATGCGAGGGCCAGGGGCCCGGTGATACAGCGCGTGCGCGGGTCGGCACGTGCACGGGCCGGGGCCTGGCAGGTGATCAGACCGTCGATGCCCATCCGACGCGGTATATTTTTATTTTTCTAGTTTCCAAAAAACGACCGGTAACATTAGCCCCCCCAAGTTCATGGCTCGTGAGTCGCGAGTGGTGAACTTTAATTCTCGAGGGCGTTAAGGTCTTTTTGTCCCTCTTAACGATTTTTTTTGGGCCGGACCCATGGGGGCCGGGCCGGGTCGTGGCCGACCGGCCGGACCGCAGGGGCCCGCGCCCGGCATGACGCCGCCGGGCCAGCACGCGTGCGAGGCCGGCGAGTGGGTCTAGCCCATCGCGCGCGCACATGAGGGTGGGAGGGGGGTGTGGAGGAGTAGGGTTCCTACTGCTTCCTCTCCTATAAATAGGAGAGTTCCCTCCCCCTTTACTTCACACCTGGTAGCCTTAAGAATTAGAAAATTCTTTTTTGAGTTGAAATATTTGGGCTTGCCTATTTTTCCATCCTTTTGATGGGGAGTGAATTCTTTTCCCAAGTCGATGGTCCCGAGGTCGACCTTTCCTGCCCTTCCCAGGACTATGAGAGGGCGGCCAAGGGTCCCTTTGAGGGACTCGACGGGATTCCGATATACGTCGAGGAAGATCCTCGCGTGGCCGATCAATGGCTCGCGGAATTATAGACGAACGCCACGGCACTAGCTGAGCTAGAGGAGCCCGGGAGCGGCCCATCAACTAGGTGTGGCCCCGAAGGGGGAGAATGGAGGTCTCATGACACGCGCTCATCACGCTTGGTGATAAATTTGGTCTCCCGTGAGGCGTCCTTCGATGCTCCCTCGCCCAAGTGGCGAGACGAGGTGGCCAAGTCAGCAAGGCTTCCCTGGGCATCTGACTTGGACACCTCGGGCGCCGAACTTGTGATAATTCCGTCCGAATCAGTCTTGGACAAGATTCACTCGATGACCCCCTAGGGTCGGATTCGGAGGGTCCCGGAGAGGACCTGGAGGCTTCCCCTACGATGGGGAGAGTGGAGCGTAGTGAGAAAGTGCTGGAGACGGCCAGGGCGGCCTTTATATTGGCGGAGTCTTCAGACTATGCTTTCGGGAAATCTTTGGAGAGGACCCCCCTGTAGGAAGTAGGCGATTATGTTGCCCCCGAGGGCTTAGACTGCAAGGGGGTCGATGCCGCGAGCACGCTCACCACCCGAGTCTTTAGCACGCTTCGGGAGATGTACAACATCCCTCCCTCAAGGGGGCTGCTTCGACCTACCCCCGAGGACCGGCCATCCCGCCCGAGGAATGGGTTTGCTGCCGTAACGATATGGAGCCTCGTTTCTGGGCTACGCCTCCCATTTCTGCCAATCGTTCACCGGATTCTGACTCGACTAGTAGTCCATGCCTTCGAGATGAGCCCGGCGTTCTATCGCCTGTTGACGATGTCCTTCATGGAGTGGCACTGCCAGACGCAGCGTGCCATGACCGTGGAGGATTTTCGTAATCTGGTTGTCGTATTCCCGGCCCCAGGGCAGCCGGGCTTCCACATGGCCCGCGCTCGGGGTAACATGTGGTTGATCAACGACAACGACCCACCTAGTCACAGGTCGTGGGTGTGGGTCTCGACAAACGCTTTTGGTGAAGCGCTCCTCCGCTTCGGTCGCCTGGCTGACTTTTCGGCGGATGAGGGGGCGACGGGGCTTCCCTTTGTGAAGGAGATATTACGGATGTCTCAAGCCCGCAAGGCGGTGAGCGGTTACGTTCTCCCGAGTTGATGGCGCTAACCGGTGGTTCCCGCCCTTTGCCCCGGGCGCCAAGGAGGCGCACCGGGCGGGCAGGCCGCCTAGTCCCAAAGCTCAGCCAACCGTCCCTGCTTCTCGAGGTAATTTTTTTATTTAAGATTTCTTTACTGGCTGAAACCTAACCTTCGTTGTTTAGCTGCTGCAGCTGCTAAGAGGAGGGCTAGGAGGCTGGCTTCCGTTTCTCAGAACCACGAGAGGATGGCGGAGATTCGTTCCAGGGTTGCCGACTGTAGGGCGAGAGAGGATCGCATCAAGGCTGTCCGTGCTACCGAGCAAGAGCCCCGTGCCTCACTGAAGAGGGCTTCGGCCTCAGTGCCTCGCGATGAGCGTTTCGAGTTCAAAAGGGTGAACTCCGCGGTGGAACTGGAGGCTAGTAAGTCTCGAGCTGATTGCTTTCGACATCTCGAGGGGCCCCCTTACCTTGGTTGAAGGGCGTGGTGTCAAAGAGCGACATCGCCTTCTTCCTGGCGGGGGTTACCGACGCTCAGAGGGTCAGTACCTTTATTTATTCTCTTATAAGCGTAGGTCTTGTTTTTAACCCTTACTTTTGTTTGTCACCACAGGCGTATGCGAGGGGCGTGTGAAGTGATAGGATTCTGTACGACTTCATCCGGCGCCTGGGGATTTCTCAAGAGGAGCTCGCCCAAGCGAAGTCTACGCTAGCCCAGGTCGACCGCAGTTCTCACTCGGGGGAGGAACTCGAGACGCTTCGGAACCAGCTTTGAGAGACCAAGGTAGAGCTCCAGATCACTCGGGACTGATGCGACGAAGCTCAGATGTCGGTGGCCAAGATGGCGGGAGAGCTGACTGAAGAGCGTCGAGCTTGTGAGGTGGCATCTCGGTCAACAGGGGTTTTCCGAACCGAGGTCGCCGACCTACGCTGTTAGTTGGACGCTCGTTCAGATGCCATTGAGACATCCCAAAGCCAGCTTGCTTCAAGCGAAGCGGCGCATGTTCAGGCAGAGCGCGAGCGCGACTCTGTGGCGGAGGAGAACGCTCGTCTTTCCTCCTTGCTTGCTGAGGCAGAGCGGCGAGCGTCCAACTTGCAAGACAACTACGACATCAGGGTTGAGGAGGCACGCCAAGCCGTAGCGATGGAGTGTCGAGAGGCGACTGCAGCCGAGAACAAGACTCGGGGGGTTACCTTCGACTTTTTCAACACCTCGTTTCCCCTTCTTGATTATGGTGCATTGTGAGCCAAGTGGCTCTTTTTATATATATAGTGCGTATGTTTAGCGTTTTTGCCTTTCTCGGGATTTCTGTTTTGTTTTAGCGCACTTGCATTTAGCGCATATTTGTTGGATTCAGAGCGGTCGCTCTTTTTTATTTATGAGATATTTTTTTCTTTCAAGTCAAATGCTATCTCGTTGCCGGTTGTCTTGGCGATGTTGCCCGTATATGCCTTCTGTGTGAGCTGCTATGGCTCGAAGGACTTGTGCCCTTGCCAATAGTTTTGGCAGGTCCGTGTTCCTAGTTGGGATTCAAACTCTTCTCGTCTAGCGTTATGACTCGCCGTCATTTAGCGTTCGAGGCGGGAGGCGTTCGTGCCTCGACGGGCATTGCCCAGCTTTCGCTGCTAGGGGCAACTCGGTGTGATCGACCGACCCGTATTGAATGGCGATATCGGTACGTCGGGCTAGGCCGACGGTTTGGCGTGCAAAAATTTGGATGTGGCCCAACGACTTTGTTTCGTGCCATTTGGCGACCAAATATGTCGCGCCGGACGTGGATGCGGGCCTTCGTGCTCGTGCCATTGGTGGCTGAGCGTATGGTTTGCGCCGGGTATAGCTCGACGAATTTAGGTACATGCCATAGGCGGCCGACCATATGTGTTGCACCGGGTATGGCCCGATGACTTTGAGTTTGTGCCATAGGTGGCCGAACGTATGTATTGTGCTGGGTGTGGCCCGGCGACTTTGGGTTCGTGCCATGGGCGACCAAACGTAAGTATTGCGCTGGGTGTGGCCCGGCGACTTTGGGTTAGTACCATGGGCAACCAAACGTATGTATTGCGCCGGGTGTGGCCCGGCGACTTTGGGTTCGTGCCATGGGCGACCAAATGTATGTATTGTGTGGGGTGTGACCCGGCGACTTTAAGTTCGTGCCATGGGCGACGGAACATATGTATTGCGCCGGATGTGGCCCGGCGGCTTTGGGTTCAAGCCATGGGCGACGGAACTTATGTATTGCGTCGGGTGTCGTCAAGCGACTTTGGGTTTGTGCCATGGGCGACGAATGTATGTATTGCGTCGGGTGTGGTCCGGCGACTTTGGGTTCGTGCCATGGGCGACCGAACGTATGTATTGCGCCGAGTGAGACCCGGAAACTTTAGGTTCGTGCCATAGTTGACCCAACGTATGTATTGCGCCAGGTGTGGCCCAGCGACTTTATTCAAACCCGTGTGTTTCGTGCCATTGGTGACCTAGCGTATGTGTTCCGCCGGGTATGGCCCGGCGAGTTTAGGTGCATACCATAGATGGCCGACCGTATGTGTTGCGCCGAGTATGGCCCGGCGACTTTGAGTTCGTGCCATAGGCGACCAAACGTATGTATTACGCTGGGTGTGGCCCGCGACTTTGGGTTCATGCCATGGGCGACCGAACGTATGTATTGCGCCGGGTGTGGTCTGGCGACTTTGGGTTCGTGCCATGGAGGATCGAACGTATGTATTGCACCGGGTATGCCCCGGCGACCGAACATATGTATTGCGTCGGGTGTGACCCAGTGACTTTGGGTTCGTGCCATGGACGACCGAACGTATGTATTGCGCCAGGTGTGGCCCGGCGATATTTGGTTCGTGCCATGGGTGACCGAACGTATGTATTGCGCCGGGTGTGGCCCGGCGACTTTGGGGTTGTGCCATGGGCGACCCAACTTATGTATTGCACCGGGTGTGGCCTAGCGACTTTGGGTTCGTGCCATGGGCGACCAAACGTATGTAACGCGGCGGGTGTGGCCCGACAACTTTGGGTTCGTGCCATAGGCGACCAAACGTATGTATTGCGCCAGGTGTGGCCCGACGACTTTACTCAAAACTGTGTGTTTCGTGCCATTTGCGACCTAATGTGTATGGCTTAGATTTGGCCGTTTTAGGGTTTGAGGCAGTTCCTTTATGCGACTTACATTCGTCGGGGGTGGCCCAACGACTTTCACATGCGCCCGAATGCCATTTACGGAACGCCAGGAAGGCCGACGGTTTTACTCGAACCCGTATGCTCGAAGGGCCGTCGGGGTTCGAGCTTCTTAAGCATGTATCCTCGTGTGTGTGCGGGGGACTTAAGTCTGAATGTAGAGGTACGCCGGGAAGGCCGACGGTTTCACTCAAACCCGTATGCTCGAAGGGCCGTCGGGGTTCGAGCTTCTTAAGCTTGTATCCCCGTGTGTGTATGGGGGACTTAAGCCTGAATGTGGGGGTAAGCCGGGAAGGTCGACTGTTTCACTCTAACCCGTATGCTCGAAAGGCCGTCGGGGTTCGAGCTTCTTAAGCCTGTATCCCCGTGTGTGTGCGGGGGACTTAAGCCTGTATTTGTGATCTCACTTTGTGCCAACAGGCGACCGAAGGGGGCATCGAGTTAGGTCGACGACTTTAGTCAATCCCGTGTGCTCGAAGGGCCGTCGGGGTTTTGAGCTTCCTAAGCATGTATTCCCGTGTGCATGCGGGGGGGGGGGGGGGGGGGGGGGGGGGGGCTTGAGGTTTTGTTTCTTGGGCCGTTTATTTTTTAGTGTACATTGAAGGAATCACTAGCCCCTAAAGTTTTTAGTGTACAAGTCGTGCCCTGATGACTAAGAAATTAATAAAGCGGATTTTTGAAGAGAAAAACCTTAGACTTTATTATTATTGCGAATAGATAACATCCTCAAACATGGCGCATGGGCCTTATTGAATTTAGGGAAATCAAAGCAATAAATGGGGGAAGTGTTTGTCAGTGGTGGTACTGCCTGAAGTGTTCGGCATTCCAAGGATGTCGGATCGGGGTCCCGTCCGTGTGTTCGATATAATAGGTTCCGTCATGAATGACTTGGCAAACTCTATATGATCCTTCCCAATTTGGACCAAGGACACCGGCGCCTTGTAGTTGGGTGTTTTGGAACACGCGCCTGAGTACAAGACTATCGACGGCGAAGATTCGTCTTTGGACTTTGGCGTTGTAGTATTTTTCGACTTTGCGCTTTTGTGTGATGAGTCGGTTGAGAGCCTCGGATCTTTTCTCGTCGATTAGATCCAGCTCAAGGCGCATGGCCTCATCGTTTTCTTTTTCGTCGAAAGTGTCGACTCGGTAAGTGGGGACCTCGGTTTCCATGGGGACCACTGCCTCAACCTCGAAAGCTAGGAAAAAAGGATCTCTCCGGTGGCGTTTCAAACAGTCGTTCGGTAGGCCCATAGGATGAATGGTAGCTCCTCAGCCTAGGCGGCCTTCTTGGCCTCAAGCTTTTTCTTGAGGTTGCTTTTGATCGTCTTGTTGACGGCTTCCACTTGACCGTTAGCCTTGGATGCCGCGGGGACGAGAATGTCTTGCTGATCCCTAGTTCGGCACAGGTTTCTCTAACCCGGGCATTGTCGAATTATGCACCATTGTCGGTCACAATTGACGCTGGTGTGCCGTGGTGGCATATGATGGATTTCCATATGAACTTTGTTGTGTTGGCCTCGGTTATTCTCGCTAGAGGCTCGGCTTCGACCCACTTAGTGAAGTAGTCGATAGCGGCGATGGCGTATTCGTACTGTCTCGGAGCTTTAGGAAGCTTGCCGATGATGTCTACGCTCCATTTTGCAAGGGACGTGGTATAACCATGCTACCCAGGGGAGATGGCGGATGCTGTGGAATGTTAGAGAAACGTTGACACTTGTCGCACTTTCTCGCCCAGTTGTAGGCGTCTTTCTTCATCGTGGGCTAGAAATAGCCTTGTCGGAGCGCTTTGAGCGTGAGGGATCTCCCAGCGGAGTGGTTCCCACAGATCTCCCGAGGCATCGGAGCACCCCCGCATGTATAGGGCTTCGCCTCTCAACACATATTTAGATGCGAGGGCTTTTAGCCTTTCGGCTTCATTGCGGTCTTCGGGAAGTACCCCTCCTCGCAAGAAGTCTGTAAGCGGAGTCATCCAAGTCGGATGAGCGGTGCTCTATATCGTACTAACCTCGTCTCGTGAGATGGATGGTCGCGAGAGAGACTCGACCGGGATAGTTCCTAACCCGTCTTCAGTGATACCGGAGACGAGGCGAGCGAGAGCATCAGCCTCGGCGTTCTCTTGTCTTGGGATCTAGATGATCTCAAACCAAGAGAAGGCGTCTCGCCTAGCATTTGTTTTTGCCAGGTAGGCGATCATGTTAGGCTCTTGGGCGATGTAGTCGCCCTTGACCTGATTTACAATCAACTGCGAGTCGCAGTGTATTCGTAAATTTTGTACGTTGAGCTTTTGAGCGAGCTCTAGTCCCACAATGAGGGCTTCGTACTTGGCCTCGTTGTTGGAGGCCTGGAATCCGTAGTGGATGGCATTGGATGCCGGCTCTAGTCCCGATAGAGATTGGTTAAAATTACGCCTATGCCGGCTCCCTGAGCATTGGATGCTTCGTCTACATGTAATTCCCAAATGGGACACGTAGGGTCGACCTTTCTCTTTCGAGCCGACAAGTCGTCGGTCGAGCCGTCTTCTGCTCTTCCCATGTCGGGAGTATAGGAGAATTCTGCCACGAAATCGGATAGGGCTTGAGCCTTTATTGCCGGTCTCGGGTGGAACTCGATTCCGTCTTCGCTCAATTCTTGGGACCAGATCGCCATGCGAGTCGATGTTCCCTTTTGAAGAGCTTTACCGATGGGGTGCCCTGTCCGGACAGCGATAGGGTGAGCCTGGAAGTAGGGACGTAGCTTTTTAGCGGCTACGAGGAGAGCGAGAGAGATTTTTTCTATCTCTGTATAACGCATTTCGTCATCGAGTAAGGCTTTGCTCACATAGAAGATAGGCCATTGAACCTTATCTTCTTCGCGGACTAACACAGCGCTTACGGCCCGTTCGGAGCGGCGAGGTAGACATAGAGCGTCTCGCCTTCCTTTGGTTTGGAGAGGAACGGAGGTGTCCCAAAGTAGGCCTTCATTTCTTGAAAGGCCTTCTCGCACTCGTCCGTCCATACAATGTCGTCCATCTTCTTTATAGCTTTGAAGAACGGTTGACACTGGTCGGTTGCCTTAGCCACAAAATGAGAGAGGGCGGCAATCCGACCGGTCAGACTTTGGACTTCCTTGACTCGTCGCGGAGATCTCATGTCAAGGAGTGCCTTGATTTTTTCGGGGTTCACTTCGATTTCTCGCCGGCTAACGAAGTAGCCTTGGAACTTCCCGGACTCAACCCCGAACACGCATTTGTTGGGATTGAGCTTCATTTTGTACCGGTGGAGGATTAAGAACATCTCCCTTAGGTTCTCCACATGATTAGCAGCCAGTAGGCTTTTAACGAGCATGTCGTCTACATATACTTCTGTAGTCTTTCCGATTAGGTCGGCGAAGATCCGGTTTACCAATCGTTGGTAAGTAGCTCATACGTTCTTAAGGCCAAAAGGCATGACCTTGTAGCAATAGAGGCCTAATCAGTGACGAAGGTTGTCTTGATCTGATTGGGCTCGTGCATTCGTATCTGGTTGTAGCCCGAGTAGGCGTCCATAAAACTTAGTAGCTCATGTCTTGCCGTGGCGTCAACCAGTTGTTCAATGCGTGGGAGCGGAAAGCAGTCTTTTGGGCAGGCTTTGTTAAGATTTTTGTAGTCTATACAAATGCGCCACTTCCGATTAGGCTTTTTTACCATGACCACGTTGGTCACCCACTTGGGGTACTTGGCTTCTCGGATGAAGCCGGCGGAGAGAAGCTTTTCAACTTCTTCGTTTATCACTAGGTATCGTTCAGGGTTGAACGCGCGTCTAGCTTGTACTTGGGGGTACTTTTTTGGGGTCTATTTCAGGCATGTCCACATGAGTCCACGCGAAGACATCCTTAAACTCCCGAAGGAAGGACGCGAGTTGAGTCTTGATGGCGGGACGGAGTTGTGCACCGATCTTCACAACCTGGTCAGGTTTGGCTTCGTCGAGAACGATCGAAGTGAAATCATCGGGGGTGTCAACTTTCAACCTCTCGGTCTCGTCGCCGGGATCTAGTTCCCCGAGTTGTCGTGCATCTTTTTTATCACACCGGTAGTCTTCTTCTAGGTGGTAAATCGTGTTAACCCTTTTCTCAGCGGGCTTGCCGTCCACACCTTGGACATTGCATATCCTCGCTTGGGTCTGATCACCAGCCATGACGCCAATTCCCTCCTCGGTGGGGAACTTTACCAGTAGGTGATATGTGGACGTGATGGCCCTTAGTCTGTTCAACGTGGATCGCCCAATGATGACATTGTAGGGCGACTCCTGGGCAACGACAAGAAAGGGGACCATGTGAACGACTTCGATACCTCCGGCAGTCCCGAAGGTGACCGGTAAATCAATGATTCCTTCGATCATGACCTTTTCTCCCGTGAACCCAAACAAAGGTGTCTTCGATCATATGCTCTAGGGTGGTCTTAATGATTATATCGGCTGCACTGTCGTTATCAATAAGGACCCTTTTCACCAAGTTGTTAGTCACTTGGGCTTTGAGGACTATTGTGTCATTGTGCGGATGCACAACTCGGTTGGCCTCCTCGTTGGTGAATTGTATCGTCTCGTATGGTACGGACGGAGGTTCTTCATAGGTGAGGTTAACTTGCCCGGCAAGGGCTTCTTGAGAAGCAGCCCTAAGGAGCTTCTTTCTTTGCCGGGCTGAGTCCCCGTTTTGCAAGCCACCGAGTATTGTGGTGACGACGTGGAGTTGTGTGTCGGCCGTATCTGTGACCGTGGTATGGTCGGCGTTGGTGTTGGTTCCTCCACCCTTTCCAGACTGTGGCCTATCATTGGTGGGGACCACATCACCTATCATTCGGAGAACGAACTCTTTGAGCTCGCCTCTTTGGATCAATGTCTCAATCTGTCGCTTGAGCGTGAAGCATTGTGCGGTCATGTGACCATAACAGGACCGATCGCGAGATGCGAGGTCGCTTTTCAATGGAGTTGGAGCGGTGAATTTGTCACGCGCCACATCATAGCTTCGATCTACCGGGCGTCCAAAGGTGTGTATTGCGAATAGTCTCTGAAGTTGTTGGCAAGGCGCGGTTTTTGAGACGTAGGGGGTCGGCTATCAGAAGCTTGACCTCCCTTATTCGCTTTCTTTCAGGGGTTGCCCTGCTCGTTGCCAGGCTCGTCTCGACGGCGGGAGCTTTGATTACTGCTCCTACGGCCGTCGCGGTAATCTTCGACCCCCATGAAAGTTTTGGCTCGGTTCATTAACTCGGCCATTGTAGAAGGGACTCTGCTGACGACGGACTTTAGGAAGTCCCCAGTGTGCAAGCCCTCGATGATGGCTGTTATTGCGTCACTGTCATCGAAGCGGTTGACCTTGTTCGATTCCGCGGTGAACCGAGTGATATACTGTCTCAAGGACTCGTTATTCTCTTGCCTGATTCACCATAAGTACATTTTGGTTTTCGTTTGAACCATTGATGTAGCAAATCGTGCTAGGAACATGTCCTTCAGATCTTTGAACGATTGGACGCTCCCTTGTCTTAAATTCTTAAACCACTCGAAACCGGGTCCGGTGAGGGTAAGACTAAAAGCCTGGCATGGAGCCCCAAGTGAGACACCCTGCATCGTCATCCAAGCTTCGTAGTGTTGGATGTGATAAGTAGGCTCGGTTTTCCCACTGCAGGGAGGGAGATTCGGGAGTTTGAAGTTTCATGTGCACACCTCGGCAAGGATTTGGGCAGTGAATGGCGAAGAATGTTCTTCTACGACCCCGTATGTATCGCCGGCCAAGCAGCCTTCACGTAGATCACGTTCTTCGTTGCGAAGGTTGTGAATCATGATGACGACGTCGAGGCCGGTGTTGAGGGTCACTCCCTGTTCAGGAGGAGTCACCTGGCACCTTTCATTCGACCCTTGAGCCGTGCGAGGGTCCCCATTGATTGGGGCCGCAGGGTTGTGACCCTAGCGTGCACTCAACCTCTCTCGTAGGTCTTCGCCACGGTCGTTCCGCTGGGCGGTAAGTCAATCCCTAAGGTTTTGATCAGTGGCATGGGGGTGTGAGCTTCGAGCCACACGCCTCACTCATCGAGTCGTTTGACCTTCCCTGACATTTCCTCTCTGACCAAGTCGGTCATGGGCTGATCGTCGGGAGGTCTCCTCTTGGGAGGAGATGGGTATTGTCTTTGTTTTAGGTTGTACATTTGAAGGACCGACTTCGATCTCTGCGGGGAGTTCCCCGTCTTTAGTGAGAAAAGTCTCGATGTATGCCGAAAACTCCAAGCCCTCGTAGTCGGGGTCATAGTCATGTCCCTCGTCTACGAGGTCTTCGGGTTCCCCTTGAGGAACACCTTGCCTAGGTCCCTTACCCGCCAGTTGGCGGTGGTACCTCGCATTGGTCGCCCTTAGTTGGCGGATCTTCTCCTCCATCTCGAGGATGTGGTCATCCCGACTATCCCGAGGTGGAGGCGGCGAGGGAGACTGGCTCTCGTCGTTGAGAGACTCCTCATCGCCATGAACTCGGGAGTGCAAGAAGTATTTCTTCACTCCGGTTGCGTTCTCGGGGTTATTCACGCCCTCAGAACGAACGAACGGTAGACCACTCATGTCTTTCTCAAGTTGAGAAAGAAGGGGTCGAGCTGTAGAAGGGATTTTGGGGCTGTATAAGTCGGGAAGTCCCCTCCTTCTAGCGCCAAAATGTTGTCGCATGAAAATGAACAACGATTAAAAACCTCGGGCGGTTTGATCCAAGGCTGGACCAAGTGACCGCGCCCGGGCCAAAAATGTGAACTCGATGACCGAGTTGCACCCTCCAGACCCTGAGGTGTGTATTGGCGGGTGTGAATGTGCCAAAGGTTGGCTGCCTACATACCCGTCGTCCGGGATCAGGTCAGAACGTAGTTCAATGTGAGTGTGGGGGCTATCTTGGGCTCAGAGGTTGATAATCCAAGACTTTAGAGAAGGACCTGGCTTGTAGGTTCTACTGAAGACTTTAGAGGGGTCGCTTGACTCGTAGCTCAGAGTTCTAACTCAAGGGCCAAGAAGCGGGAGCGCAGCTTGTGCGCTATGAAGGCTCGGGTCGCAGAATGGGAACACGATCCCTCTCGTCGACGGGGGTTCTCAAAATTTTGAGCCGAGCCAGGAGACGAGGAGACAACGCTCTTGGAATATCACAAGAGCGTGGTGAGAGGGGGGAGAGAGTTCTCCAAAAGTGAGGCCAAAGGTTTTTTGGTCAAGATTTAAGGTCCCCCTCAAGTGGAAATGAGGGGGGTATTTATAGGCTTTGAGGAAGCCTTTGGCCGGCCCCCTTGAGGTCCACAGGATGGCAGGGCGCGGGGCACGGCGTGTGCACGAGACGCGGGGCGCGCGAGGCATGACGCCCAGCCAGGCGCGGGACGCGCGCGGGTGTGAGGTCCTGCCAGGCGCGGGGCGTGCTGGGGCTTGGAGCCCGGCCGGGAGCGCTGTCTGGCCGGTGTCCCGGCAGGAATGCACCGGTGCTCGCCGAGGGTGGCCCGACCGGCCGATGGGGGCTCGGTCGGCGCTGGGGCACTCGGTCGAGGCAGGTGGGCACTCGGCCGAGGCAGCAGGGCGCGCACGGGGGAGCGTACACGAGCGGTGGGCCGGGAGCGCTCTAGGGCGCGTGCGGGCCCGTGAGCCGGGAGTGTTGGGCGCGCGCGGGCCTGTAGGCCGGGAGTGCTGGGCGCATGCGCGGGCCGGGGGCCCGATGCTGCAGCGCGCGCGCGGGCCGGCACGTGCACGGGCCGGGGCCCGGTAGGTATTCCGACCGGCGAAGCCCGGTCGGTGCGGTATGTTTTTGTTTTTCCGGTTTCCCGAAAACTATCGATAACAACTAGTCTTTGACCTATCTTCTTCTCTACTCTCTGAAGTTCTACTTGATTGAGTTCGTTCTGGACATATGATCGTGTCGAACTAGGTGTTGGATATCTCTGTTCTCGGAATATCGAGCAATCTTCTCGGCCAGTACGATTTAGATGAGTAACAAGGGTGAAGAAATTATTGAGTAGAACATATGCTTACTTTCTTGTAAGAACAGATGAAGAAGAGTTTATTCGGCATTACGTAGTAGTCTGCTCGGTGATCTGGCAATACAATTCGTGACGATTATATGACTCATAGATATGCATATTAAAGGCTACTCCGGATGCCGAGAGCAATGAAAAGAGACTTTAATTGTTATATTTATTTAAAAACTCTTTGATAACTAAGTTAGAGGTAACGACCCTTAACATATTAACCTATTTTAATATTAAAATGGTGATTTGGCTAAATAGCTGATTTAAAGTTAAAAAATTGTAAAATAGTCAAGGTTTGCCTAAGATTAGAAGAATAGCCAAAATGTTCAGTAATCAGATTTCAAAAACAAAATTAATAGTAGGATTAATATTTTTGAAAGTGATAAGTTGCTTATAATAATTGTAAAAATTTGTAATCTTCATGTCAAAAAATATTTGAGAACGTAACATTGACTACTTTGATGAAAATTTGAAATTTTGGCTATTTTGGTAATCAATTAGTTTCAAATAGCTATTTTGGACAATTTTTCCATATTTTAATAAATGGAGACTGATCAAGACATAATTAACGTATGACATATTAGCCAACAGTGCCACTCCTAAAAAAATAATTAATGTATGACAATTTGGTAACAAAACCGAGTAAAGAAAAAATCATGTATTCGTTGTATGTAAAACATCTTATAAATAAGAAGAATTTGTTACAATAACCAATCTCCTAACTTCTTTTTAGACTTTATCTCAAGTTTCATGAGAAAATAGTCCCCTGGCAGAAATAAACAGTTAATTGAACTTATTTCGGCCAAGCCTCTGTTTGTTTACAATATGTGGTGACACAGTTAAATGAACTGGAAGAAAAAAGTTGGCTACGAAGTGTAAGTCGAGGAGATCATGTGGTGTCACTGTTACAAAAAAGTCCTTTAGAAGCGACATAAGTCGCTTTAAAAGAACAAAAAGTCGCTTCTAATGGTCAGTAGCTTCTAAAAATTAGAAGCAACACTTTTAGAAGCGACATGTCACTTCTAATGTCGCTTTTAAATCGTCAAAAATGTTGCGGGAAAGTTTTTCCAAGAGCACTTTTTAGCTACTTTGGACGCGCTTTTATTTAGAGCGACGTTAATAAGTACTTCAATATTGTTTTAAATGCATTTACCCTTGTCGCTTGGTCTTAAAGTGATGATACTTTGCAGTTTTTCGAAAAATACCAAGTAGAAATAAAATACAGCCTAATAGTAATAATTGAAACTCGATAAATTCATCATTCAAAAATCATAAACACGGAATCAAATATCTTAATTAAATGTGATTTTCAAACAAATGAATATCCTAATTACATCACTCTCTTTCGTGGACTCTTTTATAACCTAATTACATGTGATTTTGCAACAAATCCATTGAATAAGAAATTATATAAATAAAGAAACAAATAACATACAGTTTGGTAACCACTTAAACCATCAATGAAGAGGAAAACTTTAATAAACTGAACCAGAACCGCCAATAAAACCTACGAGACTTCATACTAGTTTTTTTTTTTTTTTTTTTTTTGTGTTTCTTCACTTGGCAGAAACTAATTAAGCCGAAAATTTAGAAAGCAAAGCGAAGTGATATACCTTGACGACATCGAGAGGATTGACGATTATAGCAGAGAGAAAAGCCGCTCCAGCGGCGGAGAAAGCTCGCTCGGCAATACCTATACTAACTTCGGACGAGTACTGCGTCGAACTCGAACGCTTTCGCGCCTTGAAATTGATCGAACACCGATCAGAAAATGACGAGTCCAACAACCCGTGACCATGACTCGCCGAAACAGGCCTTCGATGGAGAGATGACTGTGGGCATAGCTATACGCCTACGGGCCTCTGCACTCACACATACACACAAACTGTAATGATATAGAAATATATAATGGCTACAAGCGAGCTTAAAGTTCATAGTACAGATGTACTTTTAACAAAGGAAAAAAAAAAGAAAGACTTTCGAGATCTGGTGGCAACCACAATCAATACAAACCAGAAGAAAATTTCATTAATTGGGCTTAATAAGCCATTAAATATAAAGATTAGACCCTAATGTTTAAAAATATCTAAATATGGACTTTTGGACACATTTTGGACCAAAATACCCCTGATTCAAAAAACCCATATTTTTTTCTCATTTTCAAATCATTTTCATCACAATTCTTTTCATCTTCGAATTGGTTGCGCTAGGATTAGCATCGTACGACATCGTACATTATAATGTATATGAATTTTATCGTACATTATAATGTATCGTATCGCATCGTACGGCATCGTACAGCATCGTACGACATCGTACGATATCGTATATTATAATGTGTATGAATTTTATCGTACATTATAATGTATCGTATTGCATCGCATCGTACGACATCGTACAGCATCGTACGACATCGTATGATATCGTACATTATAATGTGTATGAATTTTATCGTACATTATAATGTATCGTATCGCATCGTACAGCATCGTACGACATCGTACGATATCGTACATTATAATGTACGATAAAATTCATACACATTATAATGTACGATATCGTACGATGCGATACGATATCGTACGATGCTGTACGATGTCGTACGATGCGATACGATTCTGTACGATGAGATACAATGTGAAACCCTCAAAATCGAAACTGAACACATACCCAAATTCCTTTAAAAAAAAAATTAATCGGGGCGTTGCCCCGAACCCCACGATCTCAGCGGTGAGCTCGACCACCGAAAATTCTAATCCTAGCGCAACCAATTCGAAAATGAAAAGAATTGTGATGAAAATTAATGAGAGAAAAATATGGGTTTTTTGAATCAGGGATATTTTGGTCCAAAATGTGTCCAAAAGTCCATATTTAGATTTTTTAAACATTAAGGTCTAATCTTGATATTTAATGGCTTATTAAGCCGAATTAATGAAATTTTTGAATTAGTCTTTATACAAAATAAGAATAAAAATAAAAAAATAAAAAAAATAAAAAAAGGGACCAACACTTATCCAAGTATTACTCTCGAGGATATGGAATAAATTGCTGGTGAGTTTGGCAAGTTAAAGCATAAAAATAAACAACATTTAAGAAAAAGAAATAAAGTAAAACAGTAAAGCCCTGAATGGTTAAATACAACTTTATTATATGAAGATATTCTTATCAATTGAAGAAAATTACAATCAGTGAACTCAAGTATCGAACTTTAATTTTAATGCTGGAAAATATTGTGTATTCTCACACATGAAATCATTACTTTATCATCTACATGGAAAGAGCTAGTTAGAATAAAGAAAATGAAACATCAATATTATAGGATTTTTTTTATTATAAATATTAGGAAAAAAAACATACCTGATTTCTCTGAGAACCTTGACTCACTTGATTTCTAACGAGAAATACTGTCCGAGATATATTTGAGCTTCCTAAACCTAAGAATCCTCTTTCCTAAACCTAAAAATCCTCAAAAACCTCAAAGTCCCTTCTAAATGCAAAATATCGCTTCTAATTAGAAGCGACTTGGCGCTTTTAAAAGTAAGTGTCGCTTCTAAAAGTGTTATTTGTAGTAGTGTGTCGCGTCTGAATGGTTACCGATCTCTCCTAGAGCTAGGTGAGATTTTCTCAGTATCTCCACGTTTCAATTGTGTCAGCGTATTTTGACTAAGATATTCCTTGAGTATCGCACGCCATCATAATCTCTACGATTTCTTAGGCCACTTTAGGCGCTGAATTAAGGCTACTAGGTTGTTTTTTCGGATGTATTTTACGACTACCTGCATTAGATGAATAGCAAGATCTAAATACAAGATTTGTATTGCTTAGTAATAGAATCGAAGATGTAGAGTTTTTTGGCATTAAAGATCTATAACTAGCATGAAACATAATATAACTGTTACGAGGCATCAACGATACTCGAGAGGATACGAGAGGTATCGAAGTGAAGAGAGATCTGAGAGTGGATACAAGAGGCTTATTATTCATATGAGAATAATAAATAGGTGGTTTCATAATACGGTGGAGTTCACCATAAAAGCAAAGAAATAAGAATCAGACACAGTAACATATGAGGTTTTTCATATCCTAACAGCCACAGTAACATATGAGGTTTTCCAAATCCTCTTAACTGGTTTATTTATTATATTTTTCATTTTCGAGTGGAGGACTCGAACCCCTAAAATAGACCTACAACTCTTATAAGAGAAATCAAACTCGGGTAATCAGTGAGTGTACCTGTTTCATGCTATTGTATGACGTATGAATAATATGACCGGTAATACCAATAGAAGATAGAAGGAGCTATTTCCTGTCATGCGTAGCATACTTCTATTATTTATAACTCCGTCCCGGCTGGATAATGACAGTTTCTTTGTTAATGCGTGTTAATTCAATCCAGCCACAGGTTCCCCTACGGCTACCTTGTTACGACTTCACCCAAGTCGAAGACCCCACTGTGGTATGTGCCAATAAGACCACCCGGTATTCCTTTATGGCACAGAAAGAACTATTCGGTTCCTTCATGTGAAAGTGGTACACAGAAGTCATGGGTGATCATAAATTGGTCCGATGCTTCGGGCGAAACCAATTCCTAGGGTGTGACGGGCGGTGTGTACAGGGCCAGGTACATATTCATCGCGGCATGCTGATCCGCGATTACTAGCGATTCCAATTTAATGTTCTCGAGTTGCAGAGAACAATTCGAACTGAGGCAATCTTTCCGGATTCACTCTGCATTACAGCCTTGCTTCCCATTGTAATTGCCATTGTACCACGTGTGTTGCCCAGCCCATAAGGGCCATGTGGACTTGACGTCATCCCTACCTTCCTCCAGTATCTTACCGGCAGTCCCTCGTGAAAAAGCACTTCTTCTTACAAGACACGATGATAGACATTCGAATTAGATTCAATGCATTATGTATATCTTGTTGATTCATGAATAATGCAATGCTATCTATATAGTTAGTTCTTTAATGTTAGCCATGTGTTGCAATGTGCAGTTATATCATTGAATGGGAACAACATCAGGTTGTCTCATGATTATAGGTTTGATACCGAATTGCTAACAACAAACAACAAGGGGCCTTTCTCCCGATTCTTGAGATCTTTCGAGTTAAGTTAAGATATGAAATGCATTATTGCTGTTGAACTAAAGGAGAAGAAAGATAGAGAATTCTATCATTTATGCTTACTTGAAATTGAAGAAAAAATACGAGACATCTTTGTTGGTGATTAATGCATCTTAAATAACCAATTAAATGCGGAAAAGAATAATTACGCTAACAAGAGCTAATTATTAACATGGTTATTAAACAAGATCTAGATTATTTAATTAATTAATCATAAGAAACTTCATCAAGCAACCATATTATATAAAAGACGAGTTTAAGAAAACTTACAGTTTTAGGCTCACGAACTGAAAGCTTTCACAATCTGCCTTCGTCTTGAAAGTACAAGTCTCCACACGATCAGATCTGGAACTCCTCCTTCAAGGACTCGATGTGATGACACCAAAGTCTTCTGAAACGTAATCTGCGAGGAAGATAAGACAAAAGAGTGGGCTTCGTTATATCTCAATAGATCTGGAAACTGGGTGTTTCCGATATTTCTCTCTTCTTTCTAAGAATGGAATTGAAGCAATTCCGAGGGGAAGGAGTAGAGGAATTAGGTCGTCACACTCAAGGGAGAGAGGCAACAAAATTCCTTGGCAATTCGCTTAAATTTTGCTTCACATCAGCCGTCTATTTAGACCGGTTTAAACGTATCTTTATAGAATATTCTAGAATATTCTAAAATATATTATTTCCTTTTATTGTGTTCATACTAGTGGATTACATATCAGCCATTGGATGTCAACAAGTGAATCCTATTTTTTCTCTCATCCGTCGGATCAGTATCTAGGATTTTATTATATACAACAGTATAAAATATTTTGCTGTTGAGAAAATGTAGGAAAATATATTCTCCTAGATTTTCTCCTAAATATCCTCCTAATATTTAACCTAAATATTAAGAGAGAATAAAGGAAAATATATCTCCTATTTATTCTCCTATATTTTTGGGAACAGAAAAACAGAAAAAATACCGGTTACTACACCAGTGCAAAAAACGTCCAACACCGTAGGGGGGTAGGCGAATTTTTTTCTTTTTCAAGGCCCAATGGATTTAAGCCTATTAAACACTTATTTACTTGTCCAACAATAAATAATAAGTTTATTTACTTGATCTAGCAATAAATAAACAGATTTACTATAAATATTTACTTAATTATCAAAATACCCTTATAGGAATATAATGATGTCAATCACTATTACAGAAAGTGAGATTATAATAATCATACATACTATTATTTTAACGTTCTTATCCGCCTTTACCGAAGCCGAATCGAGGATGATGGAACTAGTAGTATAAGCTTAACAAATCTAGGTTCTGCCCGTATAGAGATAGGTCAATTTGTTCCGTTATACCTTTCTCGTTACATATAAGCTCTAAGCATCGTTGCTTCCCCAGCGAAAGATTCAACCGAACGTAAGCCAACTTCGGAAGTGTACACAATCAATCGGTTCTGGAATCAACCCTTAGGTGAGAGAACATTAACCTTCTTTCAGGAAGGCTGGATTTCGTATCTGTAAACCACTTTCTTTTACAATCATGTCCCGAGTTTCCAAAACATCCATTTATTCAACCTTCATTGGCCTTTAGCGTGATGAATCAAAGAACCCGGTAACACGACCTAAAAGTCCATGATCACTTCAGGATTAAGATCAAGAGTCAATGTGACCATCATTTGTGACCCTGGCTAGTGTGTCGTAACGGTCCTTAAACGACACATCTACAAGTAAGGTCTGTCTGGGTCGTACACTTACCACAAGTGCATAATGCTCCCACTAAGTGATCAACATTCAGTTGTGTTCCACATATATGACTTTAGATAAGGTTTTCCAGGCACATATCAGTCATTGACCAAGTTTTAGTTCACCGCCCGAACTCGGATGCCCAGCATGCGATTCAGTTTGATACGCAGACTATGGATGATAGTTGTTATTGATTCTGGATGTTATCAGACCTCAACCAACTGATCATATGATGCTAATAAAGTAACTTCTTATCTTATTTTGTAATCATCATCTTCTAGTGGACAATATTCCTAACAATCTCCCACTTTGACCAGAGAAGATAAGTTACCATGAGCCAATCTATTCGTAGCCATCGTAAAGATAGTTTCAGAAGTTCTGACCCAGGATTGAGATCCCATGGATTCTCAATTTTATCATACTCCACAAGTTATGTTGATTCGACTTATATCCCAAATATATATCCACAGTCCATGCTAACATGCAAGTATTCTTGACTTACCTCTTAAGGTCAAGTCATTTTGTTCCTAGTAAATCAATTTACTTTAGAACATTCTAACACTTTGCATGTTTCAAACTATACACCAGACTTCATATCTAACGATAAGAAGTTACCCTATTCGTTGGTGTACATCTATTGGTGCCTTCAACAATTTGCGCTGTTGCATGCTCAGATCTCATCACCACTACCCATAGTGTGATAAATATGTTTCAATGTGAACTTTGTTGACTTCTTCCATTACTTAGTTATTTATTGTGCATCATTGTTGGTCAGGTCATATTCAATATACATGACTTTAAGGATTTACAATTAAATAATTAAGTATCTCACTATTCCCAGAATATTACAGTGTTTTAAAACACTCGTTAGTATTCTCGGAAATTTGACGTTATCTAAACGGCTAATTTATAGTCCACTTATTGACAATGTCCTTAGCCTCAAGTTTGAGCTCATACCTTATCACAATAAGTATGTTTGAGACATTTATGGAACGTGCTTGTCATCACTAAGTCTATTACACAACGGTAATAACTTTCTCAATGACACGTGTATAATAATAACACATATCGATCATTTCAAGAATATCGATTATAAGAAAATCCAAGAGTCATCATTTGTTCGGCTTTAAAGATCTACCTTTTAATAAAAGGTAGAGTAGTATCTAACTACTTAGATCCAAAGTCAACAGAACATGTTCCTCAAAGGACAGTTCATCGTATTTTAAATAAGATCCCAAATGAACTGGTTCGTGATATCAGAGAGAAGAGCAACATCGTTGCCAATGTCTCTTCTCAATGACTCAATCCCTTAAGTACCAATCTTCTTGTTCGAACACATTCATTGTCCAATTTATAGATCTCTCAAAGTCTTCAAGCTGATAGCTTGACAGGTTGATCTACTAAATAAGGGTTTATTCACTTAAAACAAGGTAGCTGGATTTAATGAAAGATTATGTTGATGATTAAAGACCAGGATCCATTAATGGATGCTTTCTACTTAATGGAAAGTAATGCACACTTCCATTTATTGTACGATTTAATAGCTTATTAGATTCATTTAAGAATCTCATCATAAATAATGCATAAAATCCTGTGAAGGATTAAGCTACTTTAAATTCGTTCAATAGTGACAAGATTCTAATTAAAGATGCTCCCACTTATTAATTGATTATTTATGGCAAGTCAATAATTAATTACACTTCCATTCATATTAATTTCGTGATAGCAATATTAATCCATATTAAAGGATTTCATCGTAAATGATGGTAACAGTCCTGTGAAGGACATTGCTTTCATTATATTGTTCAATAATGGCGAGATTCTTATAAAGATGTTCCCATTAAATTCAATGAACAATCGTGGCTAGAATCCTTTAAAGGATGCTCCCACTCAATAATATGATTCTAGTTACTAGAATCCAATAAAGGATGCTCCCACTTAATCAATTCTAGTGACTAGATTCCATTCAAGGAAGCTCCCACTTAGTTATTGAACTAGAGTGTCTAGGTTCTTATAAACCTCCCACTCAATCAATGTATCATCAACACTAACTTTATCTTATTATCTCTTAATCCCACAAATCATTTGTCGATATGAGATAATTATTTAGACACTACCAGAGTTCTTAATAGTTCTTATTATTTTATAAAACACATTTATAATAGCAATTTTAATAAAGCAATAAAAGCTAATTAAACTTCTAAAAGAGATTATGAACTCAGATAATATAATATTGTGTACCTATATAGTTAATGAACGGAAACACGGTCCTTCATATTCTATAATTAAATTTATGCAAATTCAAATATCATAAAGGCATTTTAAGGCAATTCATCAATGAGTAAAGAAATATTTAATGACACATTCATATGTTCATAATAATGTAATATAACATAAAGAAAGAAAAGATTCATCATATCTGGAATAGTCATAAAAGACTACAGTCCAGAAAACCTCGGATTATTTGCGACACAACTCTTATGTTAAAAAATAAATCCAAAAATGAAAGTAATAAAACTATCGGGAAATTTTAGATCTTGAGCTGGAGCATGAGCTTCTCAATAATTCGAGCTTGAATCCGACATTGCTCAGCAAGCTCACCAACACCATCGTGTTCCTCCAGATCTATTCTGCAATAAAAATAGAAGTCTGATCATGAATAATTATCCTAAAAAACAATTTTAGGATATCATGAATTTTTCGGTACATTACTAGCATTCTTCTTGTTCTTTTCAAGTTTGGCTATGTACAAAGGACAGTTCCTCTTCCAATGGCCTTCAGTGTTACAGTGGTGGCATTTGCCCACCATTTCATGCTTCTTCTCTTTTCCTTTTCCACTATTGTCAATGGTGCCCACAAGAAGAGTAGTAGTCTCTATTTACGTAGATTTGATTTAATATAGTCTCACGAAAACTCTGACTTGTAATTGCTTATTTATTAATAAAAGTTGAAACGTTCATTCATTCTTCCTTGTCTGTTTGAAGCTTTATGATAAAACCTTAGTCTTTAGTCCATAAACAAACTTAACAACTTACAAAGAGACAAATGTAAATTTGCATAAACAAACTCTTCGTAGTTTGCTTAAAACGATATATTCGCAATCTAAGGGTCAAAGTACTATTGACCTCAGTACGATTGTTAGGAGAATCTATGATGTCTAGTTATGGGGCATTGAGAGTTGGAGACTCTATAGTTCTTCTAGGTATCTTCCGAAGGTACTGAATTGACCAGTGCACTTTTAGAGACAAGATAAGAACAAACCATTTAACCTCTTATGTCTCGAAGTCACTACGTATGAATTGCATCATGCTTACCTTAATCCTGAAATGAGACATGCCATTTCACAGCTTACGTATTCTCATTTGAGAAAGTCTGAGTTCGGAGTCACTATGTGATTCTGAACAGGACCTATTGGTGAAGTACAAAGTTGTGAAGATTTCATGAGTAACGTTGTGAAGTTCTCATAGATATGGAATTCATGTACAAGATTGCTGGAATGCAATGTATATCACCTCATGCTTTGTTCCTTGGACTGTGAATAAATGAACTGGCCAGTGTCCAAATTGACTTTTGACGCTTTTGGATGAAACAATTTGACCTGTTAGCTCCTCGTCAATACATTGTTTCTAACTTATTCACAAGCGACAAAGGAGTTGAGGAAATAACAGCTAGAAGGGTAAAATGGTAATTTTACGAATCCTGAATAGCTGATGATATTCATGAAGGGTAAACATAGATAATATTCAGTGGATCCACTCATTAAAATTTGGTTGAATTCTTAAGTAGAAAATAAATTCATTTGAACCGAGAGATTTTCAGTTTCAACTCTTTAGTGGAGTCAGTTGACATTAAGCTAAACTTGGAAAAGGTTTGTGAACTTTTGAGTCCAAGTATTTAGCTCAAGCTTTGTTCATTTGGATCCATGAGGTCACTGTCACAAATCACATTGAGTAGGAGTAGTTAAACTAGAAGCTAAGTCAAAACAAGAACGAGACAAGTTTTACGATAATTGTCAAAATGGTATTTTTGTCTTTTTGGACATAAGATGAAATGAATGTCAATAAATTTTTTTGACAATGTCATATGATGACATATTGATACTCGGCCATAATAAGTTATTTGGGCCTTGAGGATTAATTTCATTTCATGGAATTTTATGTGAAAAATCTTATTGGGCTTTTCTTATGTTGTCATGAACAAGTGAAGAAAATCTAGAAACACCTTCTAGAAGCCGCATTTGGCCGCCCAACCCTAGTGTGAAAGAGAGATTATTTTGTGCATCAATGTATCAATATACTTGCCAAAAGAAAAAGAGGAAACAAATTTCCTCTACACGGAAACAAGGTGGGCGGAATTTGGAGGCAAGGAGAGAGCAAAATAAAAGAGGAAACAAATCCAAGGACTTGCTTGGACTATGTTGGCCGTGTGACTCTATAGGTTAAGGAGCAAATTTTGCTTATGAATATGTGATATTCCTTAGAAGAGTAAACTACCTTATTGAAGGTAATCCATCCCCTATAAATAGAGGCCTCATTCTCACATTTTATTCATTCCACATAAGTTAGAGATTGAGAGCTTCTCTCTCTAGACATTGTGGCCGCCCATCCTCTCTCTCCCTCTCTCTCTCTCTAAGTTCTTTTCGTTTTGTTTTGGCACCTAGGTCCACATTTGACCTAGTGTTTTAGCTCTTCAACTCTTAGACTTGTTCTTGAGTCGTCGTTTTTAAAAGTGCCCACACACTAATTCCCTTCTTTCTCGAGTGATTTTAGTGATAGAAACTTTCGTGGTTGCTCGAGTTCCCGAGGAAAGAAGAAAGACGTGCTGCGAGGGGAGACGAACGCTTCAACCTTCTGAAGGCTCATCAACGTTCAAGCTTCTCAAAGGTTAGTAAATTATTTAATTTCTCATAATAGTTTTTATTTACATGTACATGCGCTTTGTCAAGGTTAGTAAAATCGTTTTACTTGTTTTAAAGAAAATTTTTTAATTCCGCCGCTTGCTCGAAGCGTTAAACTTTTTCTTAACCCTAGATCAATTCCAACATCCACTTCTCTTGAAGTTTCTCCTTTCCTTGTTAGCGGAGCTTTCCCCTTCGAAGTACTAGGATGTACCTTTGATGACCCAGCTCCAGAAGACATGTTCTTCTTGGATTTCGGCAAAGAACTTTTGTCAGCATACAGAGCTGATCCTTTGTTTTTTTGTTGAGGAGTGATAGACTCGAAAGTCTGTAACCCATTCAATAGCTGAGGCAGTCCATACGTCAACATATTCATGATATAGTTAGACGTGAACTATATGAAGTCACTCGAAAGGGAATTCAGGATAATTCCCACTTGAGTGACCTCATCCATCAAAGCCCCATGGATTTCAGCTTCTGTGAAGTAATTAGCCATTTTCATGACATAATCCCTCACAGGAGTTCTCGCATTCATCCTAGTGCTTGTGCACTTACGGGTGAGTTCTATACGCGCATGCTCGCTCTGCATCCCAAACATTTCCTGCAGCGAGTCAAGGATCTCCACATCAGTGTCTTTACCTTCTAACTTTGTTCACAACGCATCAGATATGCTTGAGAGTGTTGTCAATGGTGCCCTCAAGAAGAGTTGTAGTCTTTATTTACATACATTTGATGTAATAAAGTCTCACGAAGACTCTTCCTTGTAATTGTTTATTTATTAATAAAAGTTGAAATGTTCATTCATTCTTCCTTGTCTGTTTGAAGCTTTATGATAAAACCTTAGTCTTTAGTCAATAAATAAACTTACAAAGAGACAAATGTAGATTTTCATGAACAAACTCTTCGTAGTTTGCTTAAAACGATATATTCGCAATCTAAGGATCTAAGGACTATTGATCTCAGTACGATTGTTAGAAGAATCTATGATGTCTGGTTATGGGGCATTGAGAGTTGGAGACTCTATAGTTCTTCTAGGTATCTTCCGAAGGTACTGAATTGACCAGTGCACTTCTATAGACAAGATAAGAACTAACCATATAACCTCTTATGTCTCGAAGTCACTACGTATGAATTGCATCATGCTTACCTTAATCCTGAAATGAGACATGCCATTTCACAGCTTACGTATTCTCATTTGAGAAAGTCTGAGTTCGGAGTCACTATGTGATTCTGAACAGGACCTATTTGGTGAAGTACAAAGTTGTGAAGATTTCATGAGTAACGTTGTGAAGTTCTCATAGATATGGAATTCATGTACAAGATTGCTGGAATGCAATGTATATCACCTCATGCTTTGTTCCTTGGAATGTGAATAAATGAACTGGCCAGTGTCCAAATTGAGTCTTGACTCTTTTGGATGAAACAATGTGACTTGTTAGCTCCTCGTCAATACATTGTTTCTAACTTATTCACAAGCGACAAATTTGTTGAGGAAATAACAGCTAGAAAGGTAAAATGATAATTTTATAAATCCCGAGTAACTGATGATATTCATGAAGGGTAAACATAGATAATATTCAGTGGATCCACTCATCATAATTTAGTTGAATTCTTGAGTAGAAAATAAATTCATTTGAACCGAGAGATTTTCAGTGCCAATTCTTTAGTGGAGTCAGTTGACATTAAGCTAAACTTGGAAAAGGTTTGTGAACTTTTGAGTCCAAGTATTTAGCCCAAGCTTTGTTCATTTGGATCCATGAGGTCACTGTCACAAATCATATCGAGTAGGAATAGTTAAACTAGAAGCTAAGTCAAAACAAGAACGAGACAAGTTTTACGAAAATTGTCAAAAGGGTATTTTTATCTTTTTGGACATAGGACGAAATGAATGTCAATAAATTTTTTGACATTGTCATATGATGACAAATGAAATAAATTTTACTCGGCCATATTAGTGTAATTGGGCCTTGAGGATTAATTTTATTTCATAGAATTTTACTTGAAAATTCTTGATGGGCTTTTCTTATATTGTCATGAACAAATAAAGAAACATCTAGAAGCATGTTCTAGAAGTCCAAATTGCGTGCATACCATAGAGAGAAAGAGGAATTTATTTTGTGCATTGATGTATGAAGATACTTGCAAAAAGAAAAAAAGAGGAAACAAATTTCCCATACAAGGAAGAGGGAATTCGGCCATCAATAGGCAAGGGAGAAGCAAAACAAAAGAGGAAACAAATGCAAGGCTTCTAGAAGGCCATGTTGGACGTGTGAATTAAGGTAATAAGGGCAATATTTCCTCATGAATATGTGATATTCTATAGAAGAGGAAACTACCTTATTGAAAGTAATCCCTCCCTATAAATAGAGGCCTCATTCTCATTGTTTTCTCATCCCACATAAGTTAGAGATTGAGAGCTTCTCTCTCTAGACATTGTGGCCGCCCCTCTCTTTCTCTCTCTAGTTCTTTTCGTTTTTGTTTTGGCACCTAGGTCCACATTTGACCTAGTATTTTAGCTCTTTGACTCTAAGACTTGTTCTTGAGTCGTCGTGTTTAAAAGTGCCAACACACTAATTCCTTTCTTTCTCGAGTGATTTTAGTGATAGAAACTTTTGTGGTTGCTCGAGTTGCCGAGGAAAGAAGAGAGACGTGCTGCGAGGGGAGACGAACGTTTTCAACTTTCCGAAGGCACATCAACATTCAAGCTTCTAAAAAGGTTAGTAAATTTTTAATGCTCATAATAGTTTTTATTTACACGTACTTGCACTTTGTCAAGGTTAGTAAAATCGTTTTACTTGTTTAAAAGAAAATTTTTAAATTCCGCCGCTTGCTCGAAGCGTTAAACTTTTTCTTAACCCTAGATCAATTCCAACAGAGAGCATGTAGGATATGGGTTTGTTGTTAGCCACAGTCCACCTGTCAAAATCATCCTTCTGCGAGCAAGATGAATTTGATGTCGGAAATCTCTTCAGTGAGGATAAAGCGAATGCTTTCACTAACTAGCACAATATTCAGGTTAATCGTCCATTTCCGGAAGTTCTCACCAGTCAGGACGTCTTTCGACAACATGGCGATAATAGGGTTCGACATGATCACTAAAATATAAAAGCACATATATATTAGCAATATGAAAAGAAACAAGCTATCAATAAGAAATAGGAAAATAAAAACATAATGCAACCAAGCACGCGATAAAATACTAAAGAAAAGAACCCAGTTTTTATATTCCATGGTAATCGACCAATAGCCATAGTCTGTCCCACTATGGTGGCATAACGGAGTGCACCTAGTGAAAATCGAGAACCATCTCAGATTAGTGAATAATCGTGGTTCATGACACATCATAACAATGTTCACTAACTACCAATTAATTAAGAATCTTTGACCACATGAGCAACCACCGGTTGGATTCATGCATGAGTCAACCCAACATTTTGTTGGTGAATCCGACGCGTATCAGACACGAACAATCGTTCTGATGCTACTCGTTTAAGATGATTCCACCATATAACCATATTAATGCGGAAAAATAATTAATTACGCTGATCATAAGCTAATTAAATTATGGTTATAATTAACAAGATCTAGTTATGTTTAATTAATTTAATTCACGAGAGCATATTTATCAAGCAACTGATTTGAGCGAAAAATGAATACTTACATTGATTTTCGGTTCAGCTACAGAACGCTCCTAAACCAATCGCGTACTCCTTGCGTCGTCTTGATGAAGGACTCGAGGATGACACCTTAGTCTTCTGAAACGTAATCTCCGAGACGAATAAGAAAGATGAGTGGGCACAGTCTTTATCTCACTAGATCATGAGAGGCTAGGATGCACGAAATTTTCACAAGAATGGAAACGAATTTCCGAGGGGAGGGAGAGGCAGATGCACGGCCAAAGAGAGGCTAGGATGCACGAAATTTTCACAAAATAATTGCTTATTTTTGCCTTCTCATGAACCCCTATTTATAGTAGTAAAAGGAGATATTCATGGAATCTTCCAGAATATTTTATTTCCTTTTATTGTGTTCACACTAGTGGATTAAATCTAGGCCATTGGATCTCAACAAGTGAATCCTACTTTTTCTCTCATCCATCAGATCAATATCTATGGGATATTATTCTCTATTTAAATAGAGAATATTTTATTTAGTGAGAGAATAAAGGAGAATATATTATTTCCCTTTAAATATATTCTCATATATTCTCCTAAATACTTTCCTTTAAATAAGGAGAAAATATAGGACAATATCTTATATTATTCTCTCTCCTTTATTTAAACAACTAAAGAGAAAATATTGGTAAATACCAATATTATAAAAGTCGGTTTTTAGGCACACGGCCAAGGGGATCTGCGCAACTCCCATGCCAAAATTCCCAAATCCGATTTTCATATTTTGTGCAAGGCCCAATTGCTTAAAACTCAATTAATTATTTATTTACTTGGTCCAACAATAAACAAATAATTAATAATTGTTTATTTACTTGATCAAACAATAAATAAACAATTCTACCATAAATATTTATTTAATTATGCGAATACCCGTTTTCCAGAATTAATGCTGTCAATCACAATTACAGCAAGTGAGATTAATAATGATAAACATTATTATACGAAAGTTCTTATCCGCCTTTATTAGAGTCGAATCGGGGACTATGGACCTAGTAATAGAAGCTTAACAAATCCGATGCAAAAGACGAAATAGTTCTTTCTCTTTTTCCATCGATTCGTCTAATCTTGGTCAAATACTCCACCTTGTAAGCCAAGACTGAACTCTCCTTTATACTAGAATTATATTTACTCATCGTGACGAGTCTCCACTGATATAGTCAGTTCGTGATCAAGATCCTCCAGGTTCAACCCGTATCGAGAGAAGTCAATTTATTCCGTTATACTTCCCTTGATACATATCAGTCCTTAGCATTGTTGCTTCCCCAGCGAAAGATTCTTTCGAACGTTACTTACTTCGAAAGTGCTAGCAATCTATCGGTTCTGGAATCAACCCTTAGGTGAGAGAACATTAACCTTCTTTCAGGAAGACTGGATTCCGTATCTGTAAATCATTTCCCACTCGAATTATGCTCTGAGAAAACTCCCAAGACATAAGCTGTGATTAGCATGAATAGCCTTTTAGCGAATGAGTCAAATAGCTCAGTAACATAACCTAGTGTCCATGATCACTTCAGGATTTAGATCAAGTCTCACTGTGACCATCATAATAGCCTCGGTTAGTGTGTCGTAACGGTCCTTAAACGACACATCTACACTAAGACCTGTCCAAGTCGTACACTTACCACAAGTGTAGAATCCTCCCACATAGTGATCAGCCTTCACCTATGTGTTCCACATATATGACTTTAGATATAGCTTTCCAGGCGTATATCAGTCATCGACCTCGTTTTAGCTCACCGCCCGAACTCAGGTGCCCAGCACGTGATTCAGTTTAATACGGATGCTATGGAAGATAGTTGTTATTGATTCTAATTGTTTAGAACTCAACCCACTAATCATATAATGCTAATAAAGTAATCTTATTATCGAATTTAGTAATCATTTATTCATTATCTTTAAGTGGGCAATATTATTCCTAACACATTTCAACAAAAAGAGTATCACCCGAACGCACTGACTTAGCCAGTACACGCAGAACTCAACTCCCCCACCTATCGCTAGAGACACAACCTTATTATTGGAATCAGAAAAACATGTCCTTAGGAGCAGATCACCATGTCTAAAAGACCGCCGATCAAGCAGGGATCTTTCATCCCCACGGTATTGTGGCAATGTTGGAGGTCTACGACTCAATATACTTTCAGTATTTTTTTTATCTCCTAGCATTCACTTTCATCTAGGTGATCCACTCGAATTATCTAATCATATTAAAAACTCGAGTGTTTCTAAGCTACCCTTAAAAACAATTAAGTTTCGATATAGCTTAGTGATTAGGATTATCGTGACATCTAGTCTTGATTACCATAATAGCATTCCTTCACAGAAAAAGCTTCCAGCGATGAGGGAAGACATAGTCTTTTATTAACCCCCAAGCTTAGCCTCTTATCGGCTTGGTGACAAAGCTTCTCCGATCCGTTCAATTCATTTATTAAAAACTATGCTAATCATATTAGATAAGTTACATATAATAAATGAAAGTCCATGATAACCCACAAAACAATTTTTCAAGATATATCATACATGCCAAAGCAATTAATTAAACAAGCATGACAAAGCATATACGGTTTTGATTCTGATTGATCTGAAAATAAATCGATGTCCTTGATCATTTATTTTTCATGTTTTAAATAAAATTTATTAGGGCATAGCCCATATAATTAATTTAAATAAAACATAAAAAAATTAATTTTTTTTTTAAATCGGTTTGGGCCTTTAGGCCCAACCGGGCTAACGGGCTTTGACCCGGTCGAATCCTTGAGCCCACTTTCCAAGCTAGGGCTCAACAAGTTTTCTTGGATCAAGAGCCAATGGGGCAAAAAATCCGAGACTCCTATCTAAGGGGTAGGCGGAATTTTGTGACAAGGATGTCACAAAATTCATCTTCTTTGAAGAAGTGGATCTCTGAAACTCCGATGGGGCTGTGCTTCAGACCATCATCTCATCTCGCAGTGGGTAGCCAGCCCTCCGAATTTCACAACAATCAGAATAAAGTAAGTATTTTAAATAAAATTACAAAAATCTTATACCTTTTGAATTTTGGGTTAAACAACAATTCTAGAAAAAGCGAGAATAAAAAATCTACGATCAACCACGAATCACAATTCACATATCATATCATACTGAATTGAATGAATAACATATCATAATATAAATTCATAAAAACCATATTAAAATTAATTACTAGAACGAATCGATTAATTAAGTAATCAACCTGGCTCTGATACCACTTGTTGGTGATTAATGCACCTTAAATAACCAATTAAATGTGAAAAAGAATAATTACACTAAAAGAACTAATTATTAACATGGTTATTAAACAAGATCTAGATTACTTAATTAATTAATCATAAGAAACTTCATCAAGCAACCATATCATATAAAAGACGAGTTCAAGAAAACTTACATTTTTAGGCTCACGAACGGAAAGCTTTCGCAATCCATCATCGTCTTGAACGTACAAGCCTCCACACGATCAGATCTGGAACTCCTCCTTCAAGGACTCGATGTGATGACACCAAAGTCTTCCGAAAATAAGACAAAAGAGTGGGCTTCGTTATATGTCACTAAATCTGGAAACGGGATGTTTCCGATCTTTCTCTCTTATTTCTAAGAATGGAATTGAAGCAATTTCGAGGGGAAGGAGTATAGGAATTAGGTCGTCACACTCAAGGGAGAGAGGCAACAAAATTCCTTGGCAATTCGCTTAAATTTTGCTTCACATCAGCCGTCTATTTATAGGAGTTTAAAACGTATCTTTATAGAATATTCCAGAATATTCTAAAAGATATTATTTCCTTTTATTGTGGTCACACTAGCGGATTAAATCTCAGCCATTGGATCTCAACAAGTGAATCCTATTTTTTCTCTCATCCGTCGGATCAGTATCTAGGATTTTATTTTATACAACAGTATAAAATATTTTGCTGTTGAGAAAATCTAGGGAAATATATTCTCCTAGATTTTCTCATAAATATCCTCCTAATATTTAACCTAAATATTCGGAGATAATATAGGAAAATATATCTCCTATTTATTCTCCTATATTTTGGGAACAGAAAAACAGAAAAAATACTGGTTACTACACAAGTGCAAAAAACGTCCAACACCGTAGGGGGGTAGGCGAATTTTTTTTCTTTTTCAAGGCCCAATAGATTTAAGCCCATTAAACACTTATTTATTTGTCCAACAATAAATAATAAGTTTATTTACTAATCTAGTAATAAATAAACAGCTTTACTATAAATATTTACTTAATTATCAAAATACCCTTTTAGGAATATAACGCTGTCAATCACTATTACAGCAAGTGAGATTATAACAAATCCGATCAGAAAGATGAAAAAACTCCTTTCTCTTTTTCGATCGAATGTCTAATCTTAGTCAATACTCCACCGTGTAAGCTAAGACTGAACTCTCCTTTAATACTAGAATTATATTTACTCATCGTAACGAGTGTCCACTGATTTAGTTAGTACGTGATCATGACCCTCCAGGTTCTGCCCATATCGAGATAGGTCAATTTGTTATGTTATACCTTTCTCTTTACATATAAGCCCTAAACATCGTTGCTTCCCCAGCGAAAGATTCAATCAAACGTAAGTCAACTTCGGAAGCGTGCACAATCAATAGGTTATGGAATCAACCCTTAGGTGAGAGAAAATTATCCTTCTTTCAGGAAGGTTGGATTCCGTATCTGTAAACTACTTTATTCTACAATCATGTCCCGAGTTCCCAAAACATCCATTTATTCAACCTTCATTGGCCTTTCACATGATGAATCGAAGAACCCGGTAACACGACCTAGAAGTCCATGATCACTTCAGGATTAAGATCAAGCATCTATGTGACCATCATTTGTGACCCTGGCTATTGTATCGTAACGGTCCTTAAACGACACATCTACAGGCAAGGTATGTCGGGGTCGTACACTTACCACAAGTGCAGAATGCTCCCACTAAGTGATCAGTCTTCACTTGTGTTCTACATATATGAATTTAGATAAGGCTTTCCATGCACATATCAGTCATCGATCAAGTTTTAGTTCATCGCCCTATCTCGGATGCCCAGCATGCGATTCAGTTTGATACGGAGACTATCGATGATAGTTTTTATTAATTATGAATGTTATCATACCTCAACCCACTAATCATATGATGCTAATAAAGTAACTTCTTATCTTGTTTAGTAATCATCATCTTCTAATGGGCAATATTCCTATCAATCTTAACAAGGCGACACCTAGGAGGCATATAACTCAATAAATACAATAAAGACATATAAAACGTATCATATGACTTTTATGAATCACTAGAAAGAATACAATTATCTCATATTCTCTTTTATGTCCCTCATTATCTCTCTTTGGTATCTCGCTTCGATACCTATCCTCCGATCATGGACATCAAGGACTCTTTGCCCCTCTTTATTCAAGTGAGCCGTAGGATGGTTGTTCTCATCATAGGGATTGTTCTATTCTTTAATGCTATCGATGGCTAAGAAAGAATATGATCTCGATTTCAGCTATGGTACCAATAGTCAGAGGTTTGTACGGTAGTTTAAATTGAGATTATTAAAACCGAGTTTACTACTGATGGAATTCGGATGGATATCTTCTTCCTTAGATCTATCAGGCAATCGAACAATAGAATGATGTCTATATTGTTAGAATTCTAGTTCTCTCGAAGAATAATGTAATGATTGTTCGGGTATGAATACAAGCAGAGGAAAGAATTCCATTTGTACGGTAGTTTAAATTGAGATTTTTAAAACTGAGTTTACTATATTATAGAACTGAACAATACCATAGTAATATTCAGAATTCTTTGGTATGGAAAGAATTCCATTCGACTGATCTCATCCACTTGAAAATGAGTGTAAATGTTCTGAACTCTATAAGAATCAATGTTAACATGAATAACTGAACATGAACTATGCCCCACAGGTCCAACCAAGCTGCTCATGCTTGGCCGAATAAATAACATTTGAGTTCTTCTTATTATATAATGCTTGTATTTCAACAATGATAGAATTATAAGCAGTTATTCATAGGCTATGATTTATAAAGGTTACTACCAGTACTTCGATAGATATGAGTTATTCTCTATTCAAGGAAGCTATGAAAAGGATCGACTGCTCGAGCATACAGGGTAATAAGTATATTCTTACAAGTAGGAGTAGAATGTCTTTAGGCAGGAATAACTTTCCATTCAAAGACTCATCAAAGTACGTATTGATTAAGACTCGTATTGAATACGAAAAGACCTTACATTACATTCACTTCTAAAATCGCTTCTAAATTTAAAAGCGACATGTTGCCTTTGATGTCGCTTCAAAGTATGAGAATTTCGCACGTTAAATGACTCCCACAAAATGGTAGAAAATACTTAGAATTGACATTAGAAGTGAAATATCGGTTCTATTGTGTTAGCGCCATTTTGCGAAAAATTACTAGAAGCGGCATTAGAAGCATTTCGTTTTTTTTTTTTGTAGAATATTATAATTTTTTTATTATAATTAAATATTTTAATTTTAATTTAATTTTCTAAAACATGGAAATCAAAAGTTTCACTCATTTACAAACTTAATACTAAACATCAGATTAAAAGGATTTAGTTTCATACATTTATACTAAAAAGTCAAAACGAGATAAAAAGTTAAAAAAAAAATCTAAAAAAAGCCTAAATTAAATAAAAAGACAAAGTGCGATCGGCTCCTACCCTCAAGTTGAGAGCTCTTCTGTATCCTCCACGTCTTCCATGTTGTCTAATGACAGGCTCGCGGCTACGACCATGCCGAGCCGATGACGATGATGGATCCTCAAGTCGTCTCCATGCCTCGGGGGTGCACTGTGACAACGACTTATCTCAGCTGTAGCGGCTCGCAATCTGGCTTAACTATAACACAAGGCTTGACTCGAGCGGTCCGAGAGTAGGCCGCGCCTAATATGTGATGTACGCACCAACTAGGTCACTCGCTGCAACCCGTAGGAAGGACATCTCTTCGTCCTTCTCCTACACTTCAGTTGATGAAGATCCTGTCTCAATGTTGTAAATCTAGGCTTCGAGCGTATCTGAACGAAGCTTGGGTCACAAAAAGCGAGCCACAGCTCGCCCACGAGCCGCTACTAACCAAGTCATAGTAACCAAGTTTATAAATAGAAACATACAGCTATATTAAGGCGGAAAGGGAATATATTACAATCAATTATATAGTTCATAACGTGCATAAGATAATATACATAAACTAGTACATAAAAGTCCGGAGAATTTTTTTTATTCAGTTTGCGAACCTTGAGCCTTATAGGGACTCATATATAAAAGTGTACACCTTAAATATACATATACAAGAATATAAGTTATGGGGTGTAATTTCTGATTAAGGGTTTAAAAAAGTTAGTTGAATAAGCTTATCCTCGGTTTGTGAGACCTCATATAGCCCATAGGGCGAGGAATACATGTCCGATCTTGGTCTTCTATTCCTTTTACTGCATTAGAACATTCCCATCACCTACATTACCAAGGGTCATAAACTATGACTCAAGTGACTCAATAAGCGAGCATCTCTCTTGTATTCATGATAGCGACTAAATTCCATGTGACGTGCAAAGAAGTACATAAGGATGACGAATGAGGCGCTAGATGGAACTAGAGATCTAATTAATGTGTGATCATCCTCTAACTACGTACTGTTCACTCCACAAGATCGTACATCCTCTCTTGGTATGACGTTTAGAACGAAAGAAGCAAGCCTCAGACCTCGAGCATCAGTCTTTTGGGCGCCTTTGAATTTTTTAAGAACGTCTACGATCCACTAAGTATACCATCTTTATTCGATGTCAGCGGATTATTGTACGTAGACGTCAAGGTAAACGGACACCTAGTCAAGGCAACGATCAACACGAGAGCGTCAAACAATTTTGTGTCGATTGAGGAGGCACAACGACTTGGATTGAAGACAACAAGGGGCATGGGACTATGAAAGCCATCAACTCGAAGGCTAACCCATCCACGGGGTTGCTCAAGGAGTCAAGGCAATACTTGGCACATGGGAAAGGGCGATAGACTATTCGGTGGCTCCCATGGACAATTTTCGCATTATACTCGGGTTGGACTTTATGGACAAGGTAAAATCAATCCCCATCCCATTTGCTGATTTAGTATGCATTGCAGACGGGAGTAGCATCTGCATGATACATATGTCCAGAGAAGTCCAACACAAGGCCATAGCACTATTGTCCATGCAATTCAAGAAAAGAGCCCGACGAGATGAGGAAAGCTATTTGGCTATCCTCAAGGAGTATGATGAAAAGGAAATCCAAGAAGAGGAAGCCCCTTTGGAAATCCGAAGCGTACTGGAGGAGTTCAAGGACGTCATGCTTCGCGAACTACCAAAGAGGTTGCTCCTGCGGACATAAGTGATTTACCCAATCGAATTAGAGCCGGGTACAAAGCCGCCTACCCTTAGCCCGTACCGAATGGTTTTGTCAATGGTGCCCACAAGAAGAGTAGTAGTCTTTATTTATGTACATTTGATGTAATAAAGTCTCACAATGACTCTTGCTTATAACTGCTGAATCATTAATAAAAGTTAAAACGTTCATTTATTCTTCCTTGTCTATTTGAAGCTTTATGATAAACTATAGTCTTTAGTCCTTAAACAAACCTAACAACAAATGAAGAGTCAAATATAGATTTGCATGAACAAACTCTTCATGGTTTGCTTAAAACAGTTTATTTGCAATCTAATGGTCAAAGGGCTATTGATCCCAATATGATTGTTAGGAGAATCTATGATGTCTGGTTATGGGACATTGAGAGTTGGAGACTCTATAGTTCTTCTAGGTATCTTCTAAAGATACTGAATTGACCAGTGCACTTCTAGAGACAGAATAAGAACAAACCATTTAACCTATTTTGTCTCGAAGTCACTATGTATGAATTGCATCGTGCTTACCTCAGTCCTGACATGAGACATGTCATTTCATAGCTTACATACTCTCATTTGAGAAAGTAAAAGTTCTAGATTTACTATGTAATATAGACAAGATCTATTGATAAAGTACTAAGTTATGAAGATGTCATGAACAACTTTGTGAAGATCTCATAGATATGGATTTCATGTTCAAGATTGCTGAAATGCAATGTATATCTCCTCATGCTTTGTTCCTTGGAATGTGAATAAATGAGTTGGCCTGTGTCCAAATTGAGTCATGACTCTTTTGGAGGAATCAATGTGACTTGTTAGCTCCTCGTCAATACATTATTTCTAACTTATTCACAAGCGACAAAGCAGTTGAGGAAATAATAGCTAGAAGGGTAAAATGGTAATTTTGTAAATCTCATCTCGCTGATGATATTCATGAAAGGTAAACATAGATAATATTCAATGGATCCACTCATTACAGTTAAGTATAATTCTTGAGTAGAAAATATATTCATTTGAACCGAGATATTTCAGTGTCAACTCTTTGGTGGAGTCAGATGACATTAGGCTAGAATTTAGAAAAGGTTTGTGAACTTTTGAGTCCAAGTATGCTAGCTCAAGCTTTGTTCATTTGGATCCATGCGGTCACTACCACAAGTCTTTAGAGTAGGATTAGTTAAACATGAGAGTTAAGTTAAAACAAGTTCAAATGTTGAACTAGACAAGTATTACAAAAATTGTCTAAAGGGTAATTTTGTCCTTTTGGACATGAGATGGTGTGAACACGTACGGGTCTTAAATAAGTTAATTTTCGAAAGACCGGGAAATAAGTAATTAAATTCTCGAAACCCCAAACCGACTCGCAACAAATCCCGACAATGAACCTTAAACTCTTCAACTTTTCCTAATCGAATGACTAACAAAGTTTCAATCTCAGTTTCTAGTTCTCACGACGCTTCAGGACGTGCGAAGAGTCTCTAGAAATGTGTCAAGAGAAGAAACTCTGGAAGTCAACGGGTTTTACGACGAACTATTCCGGGTAAGCGTGGAGATTTAAGTCAATTACATGCAAAGGGAATAACCCTGATTGTGATTTATGTGTGCTAGTAACAAGATTAGGTGAAAACCTTAAAAGACATGAACTCAAAGATTAAGGCTTCGGCCCCTGTTTCTTGAAAACTTAATTTGGGTTTCCTCCCGTAGGTTCAAACGCTAACTTGAATCGGTCACGCTGTTATCTTGTTCTAGCTAGATCCCCCGCTAACCATAGTCGATAGGTTAGCTTAGGGATGACAGGAGAGTATCAGTCGGCTCTCGAATTCTACTCGAGACTGGAAGTACCGAGATTCACGTCCCGAGTTCCATTTAAAATACTTAATAAGCGACCTGAAGGGAAACCCTAATTTTCTGCCGGGATTTAACTCGAGCTGCTCTCCCGTAGTAAGTTTAGTCGTGTACTCTGGGTAATCGGGTACCTAAACTTAAATAATCTTTTGTCAGTGGTATCCAAGGGTCACGACTCGTGTTAAGGATCAAGGAGATTCTAATGGTGCTGAATACTCCCAGCGGGGGTTGCTCGAAAGTGTGGGTAAATCGCTTTGGCGAGCCCACCTGTCGTGCCAAGGCGGCACGTAGCGCCGGAGCCAGAAGAAGATGATACCATTAGCGGATCCTAGACAGTTTAAAACATCCAAGCCGCTGAGGACTGCCGCTCGAGGTCTGAAGCCGGCTTCTTGTTATTCTAAAGATTGTAGCGGGAGATGTGTATGACCTTGTGGAACGACAAGTGAGTAAGTAGAGCGTGATCACGCGTTATGCCTGCTCTATAACTAACTTTAGAACGTAGTTCGTTTCTAGTCTAGTTATGCATCCTTATGTGCCTGTTTGCACGTCACACGTCATCTGCATTGCATTAGACGTTTTCTTTCTCCCGCTTGCTGAGTCGTTTCGACCCATAGTTTATGATCCTTGGCGTGTAGATAAAGGTAAAGCGACAAGGTAGCAAGAGATCGAGACGAGATGCATATTCCTTGACTGGCGGGCTAATGGGGTTTCACTCCGGGATATATCATAATATTGCCCTATAAATCGTATATCCTACTTTATTACCTAGAACTCTCTCTTTCAGATATGTACACATAAGCTATCCTTGTATGTACGCATAGTAGATACGGAATCTATAAACTAAGCGAAAATTTTTCTCGGGTTTTATAACCACTAACATTTGTCCTATTATGACCCCCACCTATACAAAGCACATGACCCCAAAAGAAGAACGCTACGCACGCACAATAGACTTACACTGCACAACTTTTCATCTTTATTTCACCTTTATATTGAATTTCTCTTTATTTTATTCTTCTTGTATTAAGATTTTTCTAATATAAAATCAATTCGTCTTTCATAATTGCTATATAAACCGAGTCTGTTTGGCATGTATTTGGCACTAAAAAAATATTCTTGTGATAGGTCCTGTTCCTGGTCAAAAATACCTCCCCTACAGTATCGTCACCGCAGTAGAGTTTGACCACATCGCCGAGACAATTGTTGAATTTATTTCTTGACATCAACGTATCTTAGTACAAAATTGAATGTCCTAGGAATTGGACAGCCGGCAAAAATTCCAGCAAAAAATTGTTTGCCAAGAAAAAATAAAGTGAAGATCCTCCCTTACAGAAATCCAACGGTATACATGAAAGTGCCCCAATTATTTTGGTAAAATGAAAAAAAAAAAAAAAAATGAAGAGCAAGCACACACATTTCGGCCTGATCGATCATTTGCTATATTTGGATAGCAATAACAACCGACCCTTGGTTGATCAATAAATTTGTAGTATTATCGTTTCCGGACTCACTTGACACTCCTTCAGTTGTTATGACAAGATTTATTGATGAGCTAGCACTAGGTTGGTCATGAAGTACATCCTGTTGTGCTAATTCCAATGCCACAGTGTGGTGAATTGGACTTTGACTAAGAACCAGCGGTGGTGGCTCCTGTCGATCAGCGTGAAGCTTGGTGGAATTTGGAAGGACGGAGCATCGACAGAGCGGGCAAGTTGCGTTTGTGTGCAGCCAAAGATGTATGCAATCAACGTGGAACAAGTGTTTGCATGATGGGATTTGTAGTAGCTTCTCTTTCATCACAAACTCTCCTAAGCAGACACAACATCTGTTCAAAATTAAAAAATATATATATATATATATATATATATATATATATATATATATATTAAAAAATTGGGAAACCTTTTATGCGTCATATAGAGTATATTAATCTAAACATGATATCAAATCTCAAAGCATGTTGCTCGTTATAAGTCATTGATTTTAACCTTTTAATCATTTCGATTTCATGACTTAATAACATGGTAGATGCTACCGAACGAGAATCACAATCCACACATGCAAATGTGGCATTGAACTATAGTTAGTCTTAGTTGGGTTTTTAATATTATTATGCGAGCCCAATTTGTCCAAATGATATTAGATCAACGCCCTTCACATAAAAGTTAAAAATGCCAATCTTGATAGAATGTTTGTGAGGGTTCAATTAGACAGAAATACATGTTCTCGACCAATATCGATGAAAATTTCATAAATTATTGATACATTGATTTCGAGAAAAATATCTGTTTTTTTTAGCCCGTCATGGAATCAAATTTTTATAATAGTATAAGTGTCACTAAATTTTTGATCATTTATATAAATTTATATGCATGTGACTATCTTCTATATTCATATGTCAGTAATGTTACTGAGAGTGTAAAATTTGGACTATTTTGCTAAAAAAAAAAACTTACAAATTTGACTATCATGTTAAAAATTTAAAACATTGGGGGCCGTTTGGTTATGTTTTCTATCTCGGTTTTCTGTTTTTTGATTCTAAATTCTAGAAAACAGTTTTAGAAAAACTGTTTGGTTATAAATTCAGAAAACAGATTTAGAATCATGTTTCTGTTTTCTTTGAAATTTGTTTAGAAAACAGAAAACAATGAAAAGTTGTTTTCTATTTTATCTCTATACAATTGAATGGAAAACATAACCAAACAACATTTAAAATATTCTGAAACGTAATTCTAAATCTGTTTTTAAAATTTAAAAATTAGAATCAGAAAACAGAATTTAAAAACTGAAAACGAGTTTAGAAAACTAAACCAAACGGTCCCTGAGTTTTTATAATTTAATTACTTTTGAATGGCTATTATGTATATTTTTTGTTTTTGTTGTAGTCGTCCTATTATTTCTCTTATTTTTATCATAAAAAGAGTTGATGTTACGAAAGAAAAGATTCGGGCATGTGAGTTGTGACTGGAAAACAGGACGAGTCAGAACTTCACTTAGGCAGCACTTAGTGGCCAAAAAACTTGCAAATTAGAGATATTTTGTTTTTATGTGTGATGCAAACTAAGTTTCAAAGTTACTAGTGTAATAATTCGAAATGTATGTAATTATTGTACCATAAAATCATGTAGAAGACTAATATGTTTATGTTCGCCAGTGAGTCGCCTGGCCTCACGTTGCTGCATTTGGCCACATGAAGTTGCATAAGGCCGGACAAAAATAATAATAATAATAATAAATAAAAGAAAAAGAAGTCACCGTATTTGGCCTATTACCACACGTACAAAAACTTGAAACTCTAATTTGACCTACTACCATACGTAGATAATAGAAATTCATTATGAACTACATCATTTGAAACCTGTTCTTATATCAATTTTTTTTTACCTTCTTCTATAGTGGCAAATGATACCTCTCACATACGTAGAACTTGTCAACTACCATTATGAACTACGTCATTTGAAACCTGTTCTTATATCAATTTTCTTCTTCTTCTTCTATAGTGGCAAATGATACCTCTCACAGACTTAGACATGTCAACTACCAAAAGGAATAACATTTATTTATGCACATTATAAATTTTATGGTAACTGATTATGATATGTAAGGGGCTCTAAAAAAAGGGGGGCGGAGCTAGAAATGGAATTCAGGGGGACTTTTATGTGGGTCAAACTGAAAAAAATGAAGAAAATATTAAACTTAAGAGCAGTTTCAAATAAATTTATAAATTACTAAATCTAAAAATTTATGGTTATGGAGATATTTAAGAGCACTAAGTCCAAAATTTATTACAAGAACTAATTAACTAAAGACTATCACCATAAATAAAAAAAATATTAAAATACCTAGTTAATTTTATTTTTATATATAAACAAATATAGAGGGACCAAAAAGAAAAAAGAAAAGCAAAAAGTTGACGGTGACCATGGCCCCCACCTACCGACCACCTACGCCCTCCCCTGCCCACAGCCATGTTTTACAAAATATAGGCCATAAAATTTTAATTTTTGAATCTAACAAAACTAAATGGTTGAAATTATAATAAATAGAAAACGAGAGAAAAACAAAATTAACTTACTGAGAATCCCTTTGCCTCAATACTTCGTCGAACAAAACTTTTGGGAGTTCCTCTTTGATCTCCAACTTATCCAACAAACAGGTCTACATAAGCAAATTATGTATGAGACAAAGAAATCAATTAGCAGAAGAAAAGAAAAATAATATATAAAATTTGTACTGGCTTAAGGAAAAAAGGAATTTGACCTTATTACATCAATTAAGCAATGGAATATAAATGCATGTTGCTTATTATGACTCATGTGAAGTCGAGTTTAATATCGTAGTATATACAAATCCCTATATATACACACAAATTAATATAAATAATGTTTTTCAAAATTATATATATGTATATATATAAATATATTACCGAGGAAACATAAGTAGTTGTAGTTTGACGAGGTCTTCTTGAACGTGGAAGTGGAGTTGAAGAATTGGTATTGGAAGCCCTTCTTTTGAGATAGAACAAGTAAAACAAAAGAAAAAGAATGATTGAGAAGAGAATAGGAATTGAGAATATGAAGGCCTGGTAAAGCTTGAGCTGTAGTGCTTGAGGGTAGAGGTGAGGAGGGTTCGGAGATTGAGGAACTCCCATGATAAGCAAGTTGCTTCAAATTTGTTCTTATTTTTATTTTTTTATAGCTTTTTAAATATTTATATCGCTAACTGATGATCATCTATCAAAAGGTTTTTTTAGGATTAGAAGATGAAGGCGCAAAATAGAAACTAGAGGTTATGTTCCAAGATAGAGATATGTATATGCTTAGACGAAGATAAGAAAGAAAACCAAAAGGAGAGCTACAAGACCGTGTTCAATGTAATTTATTGGAACGAAAATATGCTTTCAGTAGGAGAGTGGAGTGTAAAAAAACTAAACCTTAAAACTTTTTTTGCCTTGGAAATGAGAGGAAGACAAAAAAGAAAGACGAATAAAAGAACAAATAGCCATCTAAAGCCAGGTGAAGAATTTATTATTATTATTATTCTTATCTCATCATATATTATATTGTCCTGATGGCCCAAAAAGATTATGCGCGAGATACTTTATCATTCACCTATGCAGGGCCGACCCGATCTCATCCGGGGCCCTAGGCGAATAAACATTTTGGGGCCTTTCGATAACAATAAAAAATTAAATATAAAACAAAAAATTATAATCAAGTTTTTCATTCATCAAAACATAACACGCCTAGCACTTTTAGATGCAAAAGTACTAATCAAATTCGTATAATCAAGTTTCTCGACCATATCTTTTTCAATAGATAGAGTAGCTAAACCGCTCAATCTTTCCTGCGACATAGTTGAACGAAGATAAGACTTGATCAATTTTAACTTTGAGAAGCTTCTTTCTGCATGGGCAACCGTGACCGGTAAAGTTAGCATAATTCTGTAAGCGATCCACGAATTTGGATAAATGCAATCCAAGTCCTTAATGTAATTCAAAACATCAATTGCTTTGTTAATATCTTCCGGGACACTATGGCTCAACATTTCCAGTTCCTTGAAGAGATCATTTTTGTCTAAATCTGAAATCTCATTATACTCCATCGACGATGCAAGATTGTCGCAGAAACTCTTTAAAGTGTGTTTATCGGCGACCTTTAATTTTTTCAAATCAAATAAAAGCCCGAACTGTTTTTCAAAATCCTGAAACTGTACAAACCTATTGACAAAGATAATTATGACAATAAATTATGAACAAAAATATTTGTTGATATAGTAAGTGTTGAATAGTAAGATTAAATAATCTAACCTGGTATGGAATGACGATATAGCTTGATCAACAATGTAGAAAAAATAGTTAATTTTGAAGGACTCTTCCTCGGAATGTGAGAGCGCGTCACTAGCGTTGTCATCAAATTGTCTTTTCCTTTGTACTCTGTTATCGGCCCGACGAGGTCCGACGGCTCGATCGACATTTCGGACGGCCAAGCAAGCTCACTCGGCCATTGGCCGAGTGAAACCCTACTTCCAGCCCACACTCGGCCGGCCCATCAACTCACTCGGCCAATGGCCGAGTGAGCCTTCTCTCGGTCCAAGCCCATCACTCGGCCAATGGCCGAGTGAACTTCTCCATATGTTCACTCGGCCAATGGCCGGACGAGGCCCACCATGCTCACTCGGCCCATGGCCGAATGAAGCCTCAGACGTCCCAGTGTGTTCGCCCGGCCAAGGGCCGAATGAAGTCTCCAGCCGGCCCACCATGCTCGCTCGGCCGATGGCCGAGTGAGGCCCCGGGCGGCCCAGCACGCTCGGTCGGCCGAAGGCCGAATGAAGACCCCTGCCGGCCCAACAGCTCACTCGGTCAACAGCCGAGTGAGTCTTCTCTCGGCCCAGACTCTTCGCTCGGCCATCACTCGGCCGATGGCCGAGTCAAGCTCACCCGGCGTGCATTCCTTCACTCGGCCATTGGCCGAGTGAATCTCCCTCGGCGACCATCATCTCACTCGGCCATCGGCCGGCCCAACCTCACTCGGCCGATGGCCGACTCAGCCTCACTCTGCCAAGGGACCCTCAACACGTCTCTCGGTCGCCTATAAATAGAGGAGTCCATTCTCTAGTCCAGGTAATCCATTCTTGAGTACTGAAACGCTGCCGAACTCGTACCTCGCTCGTTTCTCTCAAGCTTTGGCCTCTAAACACTAAACCCTCTACAAACCACCTCAATCCTACTAATGTTGAGCGTCGGAGAGGTAAACAGAGGCAACCCCTCTGTTTCCCCTTTGTAGTTCACACCTTCTCTGCTTGCTTTTCAGGTGCCTGGACGAGACAGATACCATAGACAGCTAAGGGAAGACTTGGGATACCAAGTCCGACACGCTCGAGTCGAGACGAGACCACTTGGTCCGGCCTTGGGTCTAACCGTCTACGACTCCTAAATCGTTGTCCGAAAAATTGCGACAACATTTTGGCGCTAGAAGGAGGGGATCTCTCGACCTTGACGACGCATTCCCTCTACCAGTTTTCTCCCTTTGTTCTCACGACTCTCGAGAGATGAGTCACATTCCCACTACCTCCGCGGGTACCCGAGCGACGAGCTCGAGGTACGGTCTTCGACGCCTCGCACATCGTCTTGAAGGGCAACCTCGCGATAGCGAGAGCCAGCCCCAAGACCCGATGATTGACCCCGAGGCCGTGCTCCGAGAGGACACGGCCCGGCGGCTTGCGGAGCTCCTTGACCGCCCCGGCGTCGACGGTTCGCTCATAGCCGACCTCCTCGGCTATGACGTCGAAGATAGGTCCGCCAAAGACTACTCCGACTCCGAATATGTGGGGGAGTCGAGGACCAACGAGGCAACGCCTAGCCTCGCCCCTCTGCGGCCCGAGAGGCCCAACGACGCTTTGGCCGGGCCGTCGCACCTAGCGCGGCAGCAGGCACGGTCACATTCCCGGGGACTCGCCCCCTCAGTTTCAAGAGGCGGCCGGACACGGCCCCTCGCCGAGGAGAGAGCGACTCTGGTAGACGATGGGGCCGACATCCGAAGCGCCCGCCGGACGGTCCGACCAAGGGCGACCTCACCTCGCCCCGCACCGAGTGCGGACCTTAGAGAGCGCTTGACGGCGCAGAGAAACTCCCAAGGGGAGGATCTCCGCCAAAGGCTAAACTCTCGAAGGGACGCGCTCCCCGCCGCAACTCTCGGCCGGCCGCAGGCCAATGTCGTGGACCAAGCGTCCAACGAACGCCAACCGGTGACTCCCGTGGCCCCGACGGTCGGCCCCGCTAACGGGCTCGACATGGTCACGATGATTCAAAGCCTCCAGAATCAAATCATCGAAATGAGGGAGTCGGGGAGGCAAAGGCCGTACGGAGGGATCGAGGAATCATACTCTCCCTTCGCCGCGCAAATCCTCGCGCAACCATGCGTGGGGAACTTCAAGTTACCGTCCATTCCCCCCTACGATGGACGTACGGACCCCCACTTCCACGTCCAACACTATGAGACGTGGATGACTATGCAGGGGCAGGCGGACGCCACCCTCTGCCAAGCCTTCAGCCTGACCCTCACAGGCTCGGGGTTTGAATGGTTCCGAAGCTTGAGGCCGGGGAGCATCCCGTCTTTCCGGTCCTTGCGAGAGGCTTTCCTCGCCCGATTCGCCACCCTCGTGGCGCAAAAGAAGCCGAAGACCCACCTCCTCTCTATCCGACAAGGAAGAGACGAGACGTTGAGACAATACCTCGCTCGCTTCACCGAGGAGTCTCACAAGGTCGAAGGGTTCGACGACAGGGACGCCATCACGGCGATCACCGAGGGAGTGCGCACGAGCGACTTCCTCAAGTCTATTGTTGGCCAAGTCCCGCGTGACATGGCGGAGCTGATGACAAGAGCCCGCACATACATGGGAGTCGAGGACTATCTCGATGGCCGAGATGGTCGAAAGTCAGGAGGACAAGGGAGTCGCCGCCGCGACGATCGAGATGAAGATCGTCCCGACCCCCGAAAGAGGAGGAATAAGGGAAGCCAGGCCCCCAACGGCCGTTCCCTCCCCGGGCCAAGGCCGTCACATGTCGACAGCTTCCGAAAGTTCTCGCCATTCACTCCTCTGAACACTCCGCCGGAGCAAATCCTGGCTCTGCACCGTGACAAGTTGGGAAGCCCAACCCCGCTCACGAAGGATCCCGCCAAGAGGGATCAAAGCAAGTACTGTGACTACCATCAAGATCACGGGCACCTGACATCCGAATGCTATCAACTCAAGCGTCAGATTGAGGCCCTGATTCAAGATGGGAAGCTGAAAGAGTACGTCCTGAGAACTATCGGGACGGCCGCGGCGCACGGAGGTCGCCCGCGGCAAGGGAAGAAAGGTCCGGCGACGGTGACTGTCACGGACCGCGCGACAAACGAAGAGCCGGAGAGCTCGCAACTTCACGTCGTGGGTGCAATCTTGGGTGGCCCGGAGTTCGGAGACTCGGCTACGCAAAGGAAGAAGTACGTGCGCGAAGTTTCCCAAGGGAAAATAGCGCACTACATCAACCATACGTACGAGGTCCCTCCTCCGGCCCCCTTCGAGTCCATGTTCTTCACCGGACAAGAAGCAACGCGAGTTCTCCATCCACACAACGACGCGATAGTCGTCTCTGCCCCGGTCGCCAACAACCTCGTCCGGAGAATCCTGATCGACAATGGGAGCTCTGCCGACATAATCTTCAAATCGGCGTTGGACAGGATGAAGCTATCCGGGGTAAGACCGACCCCGATCTCAACCCCGCTCTTCGGCTTCTCTGGGGAGAGGGTCATGACGGAGGGAACTATCGACCTCCCGGTTACCTTCGGTACGCCGGGGGGGCTCGAGGTTACCCACATCGTGTCATTCCTAGTGGTGGATCAGCCCTCGGCTTACAACATCATCGTTGGCCGCCCGACTCTCAATCGGTTGAAGGCCATAACGTCCACGTACCACCTGATGATGAAGTTCCCGACCGAGAGAGGGATCGCCGTGATGTTGGGAGACCAATCCATGGCGAGGATGTGCTACGTCCAGGGCGTGGACGGAAAAGGGAAAGGGAAGGTGGTGAGCACCGTCTTCCAACTCGGAGACAAATTCCCATGCAAGTTAGAGGAAGGAGGCACCTTCGGAGAGCTAGACCAAAGGGACGAAGTCGAGCGTCGAAAGGTGGAGACACCGGACGACCTCGTTCCCGTCGTGTTGGACGACGCCAAACCTGACCAAGTAGTCAAGGTAGGCGCCCAACTCCCGTCTGAGACCCGAATCGAGCTCGCCGCTTTCCTCCGAGAGCACAAAGATGTCTTTGCGTGGACACACGCCGACATGCCGGGGATCGACCCCGAGATCATGGTTCATCGTCTCAACGATGACAAGAGGGTGGCCGAGCGCGTTCAACCGCGACGGGCGTTCAGTGGGGAGAGGTACCAAGCCATTGGTGAAGAAGTTGACAAACTTCTCGCCGCCGACTTCATCAGGGAGGCGGAGCACCCCAAGTGGGTGTCCAACGTGGTGATGGTCAAGAAGCCAAACGGGAAGTGGCGGATCTGTATCGATTACAAAGATCTCAACAAAGCCTGCCCGAAAGACAGCTTCCCTCTCCCAAGGATCGAGCAGCTCGTGGACGCCACGGCGGGCCACGAGTTGCTGAGCTTCATGGACGCCTATTCAGGCTACAACCAGATCCGCATGCATGAGCCGGATCAGATCAAGACCACCTTTGTTACGAACCGCGGACTTTACTGTTACAAGGTCATGCCCTTTGGCCTCAAAAACGCGGGAGCAACGTATCAAAGGTTGGTGAACCGGATGTTCGCCAATCAAATTGGCAAAACTATGGAGGTCTACGTGGACGACATGCTTGTCAAGAGCCTCAAAGCCCGCGACCACGTTCGAGACCTTAGGGAAATGTTCACGATCCTGCGGCGCTACAAAATGAAGCTCAACCCCAACAAGTGCGCTTTCGGGGTCGAGTCTGGAAAATTTCTGGGCTACATGGTGAGCCGCCGCGGGATCGAGGCCAATCCTGAGAAGATTAAGGCGATCTTAGAGATGAGGTCACCACAAAAGGTCAAAGAAGTTCAAAGCTTGACGGGAAGGATCGCCGCCTTGACGCGATTTGTTTCCAAAGCCACTGACAGGTGCCAACCGTTCTTCAAGGCACTGAAGAAGACCGACGGGTTCGTGTGGACGGAGGAGTGCGAGGAAGCATTCCGCGATATGAAAGCCTATTTCACCTCCCCCCCGTTCCTCGCAAAGCCGAAGAATGGCGAAACCTTGTTCCTCTACCTCGCGGTTTCCGATAGGGCCGTGAGCGCGGTTCTCATACGCGAAGAAGACAAGGTACAATGGCCGGTCTACTACGTTAGCAAGGCGCTCCTCGACGCCGAAACCCGATACCCGGAAATCGAGAGACTATCCCTCGCCCTCGTCATGAGCGCGAGAAAGCTCCGGCCCTACTTCCAAGCGCACCCCATTGTGGTCCGCTCGGGACATCCCATCGAGAAGGCCCTTCAAAAAGGGACCTCCTCTCGAATGGCGATATGGTCCCAGGAGTTGGGCGAGTACGGGATCGAGTTCCAACCGAGAACCGCCATTAAGGGTCAGGCCCTCGCCGACTTCATCGCCGAATTCACAAGCACGCCCCCAACCGACGAGGGCGACGAGAATAACGAGAGCACGGAAGAGAAGAAGGACGACCGCGTCGAGTCGTCGAAGAAGAGAACCAACGACCCAATAGGGCCGGTCTGGGACTTGCACGTGGATGGCACGTCAAACGCCCGGGGGGCTGGCGCCGGCGTTGTGCTCACAAATCCCGATAGGGAAAAGCTGAGATACACCCTGCGGTTCAAGTTCAAGGCTTCCAACAACGAGGCAGAGTACGAGGCTCTGATTGTTGGCTTGGAGCTAGCGAACAAGTTGGGCGCCCAAAACCTGCGCATCCATTGCGACTCGCAATTGATCGTGAATCAGGTTAAGGGCGACTACACCGCAAAGGAGCCACACATGATCGCCTACTTGTCCAAGGCCCAAAAGAACTTGGAGGCCCTGTCGTGGTTCGAGATCGTCCAGGTTCCTCGAGAGGCGAACGTTGACGCCGACGCCCTAGCTCGCCTCGCGTCTGGGATAGACGAGGAGGGCGAGGGCAGCGTCCCAATCGAAGTGCTAACCCGACCCTACGTCTCGAGAGGCGACGTAGGGGTCGTTGACGAGACTCCGCCTCCCTCGTGGATGACCCCGCTCGTGGAATTTCTGAAGCGAGGAGTTGTCCCCAAAGACAGAGAAGAGGCCAGGAAGCTGAGAAGCTTGGCGCCGAAATACACAATGAGGGAGGACAACTTGTTCAAGAGAGGCTACTCTATGCCTCTCCTTCGCTGCTTGACCGAGGTCGAGGCGAAGAAGGCGCTCCACGAGGTGCACGAGGGGGTGTGCGGAAACCACGCCGCTGGGCAATCGTTGGCATTGAAACTACTGAGACTTGGATACTTTTGGCCGACCTTGAAAAAGGACTCCCACGAGTGGGCCAAGAAATGCGATAAGTGCCAAAGATTCGCCCACATCCCGCGTCAAGCACCGGCCCCATTGTGTCCGATCATCGTGCCGCGACCTTTCGCGAAGTGGGGAATCGACCTCATTGGTGAGCTACCTACGGCCCCGAGACAATATAAGCACACGATCGTGGCTATCGATTACTTCACAAAGTGGGTAGAGGCTGAGCCGCTAGCAAAGATCACCGAGGCGAACACGACAAGCTTCATTTGGAAAAGCATCATCTGCCGCTTCGGGATCCCTGCGTCAATTGTAACCGACAACGGAAAACAATTCGACAATGCGCGCCTCCGAGAAATGTGCGAACAACTTGGCATTAGTAAGACTTTCTCCTCTCCCCGCCATCCTCAAGCCAACGGTCAGGTCGAGGCGGTGAACAAGACGATCAAGGAGAACCTGAAGAAGAAGCTGGAGGCAAGAAAGGGGGCTTGGGCCGACGAGCTCCCCATGGTCTTATGGGCATACCGCACCACCGCTCGAAACGCGACCGGCGAAACCCCTTTCGCTCTCGCGTTCGGCGTCGAGGCTGTAGTACCCGTCGAGACCAAGTTGCCAACCTTGCGCATCGAGGAGTACGAAGAAGCCACCAACGACGACGCGATCAGGCTCGAGCTAGACCTCATAGACGAAAGGAGGACGGACGCACTCACCCGGCTTGCCGCGCAAAAGAGGAAGGTCGAGAAGTACTACAACTCGAAGATCAAACTGCGAAAGTTCGCCGACGGAAGCCTCGTTCTTTGAAGGGTGTTCCAAAACACCAAGGTGCAAGGCGCGGGAGTTCTAGGCCCCACCTGGGAAGGCCCGTACCGTGTGCGCCGAGCCATCCACAACGGCACGTACGAGCTCGAGAACATGGAGGGACTCGTGTTCACACACCCGTGGAACGCGGAACACCTCCGGCAATATTACCAGTAGACGTTCATTCGTCCTTTTTTTTTCTCGCTTTTTGTCTTCATGTAATTTTCGATTCTAGCAAAGGCAATTTACAATTTCAAGTTTGGCCAACGGCCTGGGATGTAATTTTTGAATTCAATAATTTAATGAATTACATTTCACTTCAAAACATTGTATCTTAGTTTCTAGCCTCCTCTACGAGCACCCAAGAAACTCGGGGGGCAAAGGGGGATAAGGCGAGAGTAACAAGCTCGCTTACTCCACTTTCCACGCGCCAAACGGTAACAAAACACCCATAAATCGGATCCGCGCTCCGGACCTCCGACTTCGTACCCTCCTCGTGCGACGCTCTCGCACGGGTTGAGGCCGTATGCCGAGAGATAGCGAAACATCGATGAGTTGGATCCGCGCACCGGACCTCCGGCCTCGCACGTCTTTTGCTGCGACCCTCTCGTGCACCGATGCACCTTGCGCACCGATAGGCGGCAAGTCATCGATGGATCACGTCCGCGCACCGGATTGTCGATCTCGGCAGTCAAAAACCAAAACGTGACACGCGTACGAACGAGTACCACGCTCACTGGGAGCTGCAAACCCATCCCGATACGCACGCCGATAGGTAGCGTACTCGTCGGAGGATGAGCGCGACGGCCACCCAGCTCGCGCGCGCCGATAGGCAGCGAGTCACAAATGGATGGCCGGAAATCGCACCCGCCGGATGAAACTGGTCTAGCCTGCGTCCGCGGGAAACTTCGCCGCCAAATGCGGCAGTAAGCCGTGCCAACCGGTTACGCTAAGCATAGTAAGCCGGGCTCGTAAGACATGCACTATTCAAATTGCGCAAATCGATTACACTAAGCGTAGCAAGTCGAGAAAATAAGACGCACGATGAAAAGAAAGCTTCAATCAAAGCAAAACGATATTGCGTAAACAACCCAATAAGAAAGGTACGAAAGTACGACGCAAACATAACAATAATCCGAAAGAAAGCATGAAGCGAGCGCTAAACAAGTGCGCGAAAAACCAAGGAAAATTCAACTAGTCCGAGCCAAAGTCGACTTGCTCTTCATCTCCTTTGGGGTCAGGGGCGCCAAACCCGCCAACGGCTTCTCCGTCAGGCTGATGGGTCGTCGACTGAGCAGCCTCGGCGGGGATCTGTGGATGCAAGTCGTCCTCCGGCGGCTCGTCATCGTAAGGAGGGAACATGGTGTTGAAAAAGGAAAACGTGGTCCCGCGAGACGCGTTCTCCTTCTCGGTCGCTTCCCGAACTCGCCGGGCCGCCTCGTAACGAGCCGCCTCCAATGCCAAGTCCCAGTCGTCCTCCAAGTCGGTCTTGGATCGCACGGCATCTTCCTTCTCCTCAACAAGGGTCTGCATCTCCGTCCGGAGGGTATCCCTCTCCCTCTCGACCTTAACCCGAGCGATCTCGCTCGCCGATAGTCGAGCGTGAACGATGCTCAGCTCTGCATCCCGGCTCGTGAGCGCCGCCTGAAGCTTCTTCGTTTCCCCCAGGAAGGTGTCGGCTGCCTGCTCCGCCTTCTCACGAAGCGCCTTCTCGGTGGCCAATTCCCCACGAGCTCGCTCTAGCTCCCCCTCGAGCGCCTCAAACTCTCGGGCGGTGCGAGCCCCTGCTAGGGCGGCAGCGTGCGCAGCCGCCATGCTCGTCTTCTCCTTCTCCATGATTTGCATGCGTCGTAGCATATCTCGGAGAATGCGATCGCTCCGCTCTTGGCGCGCGAGCATTTGCAAGCAAGCGAAACGCGGATAATTACAATAAGCACGACAGTCATACACAACACAAGCAAACGAGCCATACCTTTCGGGCATCGCCGATCCCGTTCTGGAAGTGCTCAAGATCGCTCGTCGTCAGCAAGCCTTTGAAATCCCGCAAGGAGGTCTCAAGGATCCCTCGGGAGCACTGGTCTCTTAACTCTGCCGCCTCCGCTAGGAGCATAGAGTCCAGGCTGTCTGACACTGTCGATGTGTGAGCGCGTTTGTGGCCGGACGGTGACCCAAGAGAAGCCGACGATGATGGTCGCTTGTTGGAGGAGATTGTTTCATTCCTCGCCCGCGATGGCGACCCCCCGCGACGGGCCTCGGCTGGAGGGCGAGCCACGATCGTAGCATCATCGGTGGGTGTTGCTCTCGGCATTTGGGTGCGCGGTCGGTGACGTCGAGCCATGGCACCTGCAGAGAAGAAAAGCGCGTTTGTCAGTTAAAACGTAATGGTAAGCGTAAATAATGGAAGAACAACGATAACGCGACGACGCATGTTCTATCAGTACCCCCCGCGTCGGGTGGGGGAGCAGACGAACCCCCCGCCTCGGATTCCGGGCCAGTCTCCACTCCAGGTCCAGAACATGAGGAGTCTTCGTCGGCAGGCACGAACCATCCGGTGGTTTCCATAAGATCCGGGGACTCGAAAAGCGATCCTTGCCGCCTCGAGTCGGGAACCGCTCCGATCACGAGCGCAAGTTCGGAGCTCTCGATGCCATAGTCGGCCGAGAATTCAGCAACGGGGCCAAAGGTGAGAGGTGCTGTCCCGAAGGCAGATTCGGACACCCACACCCAAGGATATCAGTGTTTCGAGGTCAGCTTGGTGAGGATAGTGAATCGCTTCCGGTGCTGAACCTTGTAGAAGCCGGGTTTCCCGGGAACATCGAAGACGGCCACGAGATTCCTGATGTCGTCGGCCGTCACGGCTCGACCCTTCGCTCGGTGCAGCATCATGTGGCAGGCAGCCACCATACGGTAGAAGGATGGGGACATCTGGGCCGCATGAACACCGAGCCGAGCTAGAAGATCCTGGATCACGGGCTGAAAAGGCAATCGCAGCCCTCCCCGAAGGCTCGCCTCGTGAACGGCGGCGTACCCCCTCCGAGGGCGAGTCGGCAGATCATCGGACAACGGTCGCAAAAGCGATACGGCCGACGGGATGTGGAACCGCTTCCTCAAACCACTAAAGCTGGCAAATGAGAGCGAACTCGGGAAATCGATGCCAGAACAGTCAAAGCTATCTCGAATCGCCGTTTCCCCGAGGGGAAACAACGAGGTTCGTTCTTCTTCCTGCGCAGTCGAGCTTGTTGGGGTGACCGATAGGACGCGACGACCCGACGTCTCGCCCGAACCCTCGTGGTGCCCGCAACGGTAGCTCGCTCGGGCCGTGGTATGCGCGCTCGGCCCACTGGGGCCCGTTTCCCGGTTGTTGACCACGAGAGGCGGCTCCGTCGGCGCGTCCGGCCCGTTCGTGAGCCCATGGTGCGCGTCAAGCGATGGGATGGCCGTGTGGCCCCCATAGGATGCGTCCGGCCCAAGCTCGTGGTTCGGCCCGAAGTCCGGTGAGGGGTCAAGCTCTCTCTCACCCAGGCCCGGCCCGATGGGTCCTAGGGTTTGAGCATGCTCCAAGCTTTCCCCACCTAGGCCCGGCCCAATGGGCCCTAGGGTTTGGGAAGGGTCCAAGCTGGCCGCCCCCTCTCCTCCAACAATGGATGGCCGGCGCGTCCCGTCTCCGGCGCCGGCTCCTCCGCCCATGACGCCGGCCGTCACCGGCGGCGTCTCCTCGTCGCGCGCGCGCCCCGGCCTGGTTGGGGCTGGTCCACCCGGGCCACCATGGTCTCCGGCCACCTGCAACGCGGCCCCACCCGCGTGGGTAGAGCCTTCCACGAAGCCGACCCGGCCGGACGCGGCCTCTCCAGCGCCGGCGCCGCCTCCACCAGCCCGAGCGGCGTGCCCCTCGCCTGGGTTCGTCGCGCGCGCCTCCACCAGCGCCCCCCCGGGGGGGTTGGGCTCGCCACAGACGGCGCCGACACAGCCAGCCGAGGCCTCCCCGGCAGCAGCGCGGCCTCGCTCGACCCCGCCTGCGCTGTCCCCAGCCGCGTCGACCCTACCGGCGCTGTCCCCGGCCGACCCGGCCTCGTCTGCGCGCTCGTCCACCTCGGCCCGCTCGGCTGACCCGGCCACGCCACAGCGCGACCCAGCTCCGGCAGCGTGCACCCCGGCTGCTTCCTCGCTCGCCTCAGCCACACCAGCGCTCGCCTCGGCCTCGCCGGCGTCGCCCTCGGCCGCTAGGTGCTCTCCCTCGCCCGCCAACCAAGCATCCACCGTGGGGAGGTCTTGGCCGTCCAAATTCATTGTCATTCGATCTAGGAAAACCAAACCTAGAGTGGGGAGAGAGTTGTGATCGACCGGGGGCGGTGAAATTCGATCTAGAAGATCGTCCAAAGTCTCGTAAGGGTCGTCAAAGAGGAACGAGACGAAGTCCTCGGGGGGCCCACTGGCCGACGTGTGGTTGGGGGACCCCATGGGCGCGAATAACGACAAACACGTCAGCAAAAACATTAAAATAATACCTAAGGTGAGCGGGCTTACCAATTGTTGACGAGACGGTTCGGCGAGACGACTGAAGACGGAGCTGCTTGAGTTTACCACACGGGCTACGCCCGGTGCCAAACTCGGGGGGCTAATGTTATCGGCCCGACGAGGTCCGACGGCTCGATCGACATTTCGGGCGGCCAAGCAAGCTCACTCGGCCATTGGCCTAGTGAAACCCTACTTCCAGCCCACACTCGGCCGGCCCATCAACTCACTCGGCCAATGGCCGAGTGAGCCTTCTCTCGGTCCAAGCCCATCACTTGGCCAATGGCCGAGTGAACTTCTCCATATGTTCACTCGGCCAATGGCCGGACGAGGCCCACCATGCTCACTCGGCCCATGGCCGAATGAAGCCTCAGACGTCCCAGTGTGTTCGCCCGGCCAAGGGCCGAATGAAGTCTCCAGCCGGCCCACCATGCTCGCTTGGCCGATGGCCGAGTGAGGCCCCGGGCGGCCCAGCACGCTCGGTCGGCCGAAGGCCGAATGAAGACCCCTGCCGGCCCAACAGCTCACTCGGTCAACAGCCGAGTGAGTCTTCTCTCGGCCCAGACTCTTCGCTCGGCCATCACTCGGCCGATGGCCGAGTCAAGCTCACCCGGCGTCCATTCCTTCACTCGGCCATTGGCCGAGTGAATCTCCCTCGGCGACCATCATCTCACTCGGCCATCGGCCGGCCCAACCTCACTTGGCCGATGGCCGACTCAGCCTCACTCGGCCAAGGGACCCTCAACACGTCTCTCGGTCGCCTATAAATAGAGAAGTCCATTCTCTAGTCCAGGTAATCCATTCTTGAGTACTGAAACGCTGCCGAACTCGTACCTCGCTCGTTTCTCTCAAGCTTTGGCCTCTAAACACTAAACCCTCTACAAACCACCTCAATCCTACTAATGTTGAGCGTCGGAGAGGTAAACAGAGGCAACCCCTCTGTTTCCCCTTTGTAGTTCACACCTTCTCTGCTTGCTTTTCAGGTGCCTGGACGAGACAGATACCATAGACAGCTAAGGGAAGACTTGGGATACCAAGTCCGACACGCTCGAGTCGAGACGAGACCACTTGGTCCGGCCTTGGGTCTAACCGTCTACGACTCCTAAATCGTTGTCCGAAAAACTGCGACAACATACTCTTCGTTTTTCAAGGAACACGGGCTCTATATCCGTCTCAATTGCTATCGTTGTAGCTTGTAATTTAGCTTGATCATATCCAATTTCCCTGTATTGCTTCAAAAAGCCAAGTAGACTCTCTAATTCTTTGATGGCAACATCCAATTGCATATCTTTAGTTTGGAGAAATTTGCTCACGTTGTTAACAACAAATAACAGATCATGCCAAATAATTAATGCCAACAAGAACTCATAATTCTGGATATTGTATACGGCTAAAGTCTCAGCATCACTTTTTGTCTTGGCGTCTTCATTACTATTTGCCAAAACCATTAAAGCTTCTTTTATCTACGGGGCTTGGTATCTTACTGCTTTAACGCTATCGATGCGACTTTCCCAACGTGTTTCCGACAATGGCTTGACAGTGAGACCTTTCACATGATCATTAAAGACTTTCCATCTCTTCGTAGAAGCTGAGAATAATGTGTATATTCGTTGTATGACACCGAAAAATGACACAGCTTTGGGACAACAATTAGCCATATCACAAAGCATAAGATTTAGAGAATGACAAGCACAAGATGAATAAAATGCTCTACGATTCTTTTCAAGCATTCTACTTTGTACACCTTTGTTTTTTCCTTTCATATTAGCACCGTTATCATATCCCTGCCCTCTTATGTCATCAACATTAAGATGAAGAGCCTCCAAAACATGAAGAAGTTCATTAAAGAGTCCAAGCCCTGAAGTGTCATCTACCTTTATGAACTCTATAAAAAACTCTTCAACCACAATTGGATTTTTGGAAATATTCACACACCTCACTACCAGAGACATTTGTTCTTCATTGCTAACATCCGGCGTATAATCAAGTATAACCGAAAAATATTTTGCTTCTTTGATTGTAGAAACAATTGAGAGTTTCACCTCGTTTGCCATCAATTGAATCAATTCATTTTGAATTTTGTGGCTCAAATAATGATAATTAATTTCATTTTTCGAGATACGGCGAACATGTTCTTGCATCGTGGGATCAAACTCTGCAAGCAATTCTATCATCTGTAGAAAAAGCCCATTCCTCTCTTCATATATTTTTTCATTATCCCCGCGAAATGCCAAATTATTTCTCCCAAGCCTTTTTACAATAGCAAGTATCCTTTGTAGAACCTGTTTCCAATGCTCCTTTTCTTTGTTGATATGTTCTTGTAAACTCGAATCAATGGTTGACACTTGTTTAAGCCTTTTTTCCAAATCCACCCAATTAGCAATAGCGTCAACGTGTAGCTTACTTCTCTCGTGGCTATAAAGTCGTGCAGAAATATTATGCCAATCATTTAAACCTCCATCACCTAAGAGGCCTACATTATGACGATTCGTTGCAAATAACTTACAGCAAAAGCAAAAAACTTTATCGACTGAAGCTGAATACACCAACCACCTCCTGTCTTGTCTCTCTCCATTCGGTAAAACTCGCCAATAATGACTTGAAGAGAAACTTATATCAGACTCATCTTTAGGAAATCTCATATCAATGTTTCTTTTAGGACCTTTTTCAACAAGAAAATCGATAAGACTTTGATTTATTTGCTTCCAATTCGCCGGATCATCCTCGTCACAACAAATGGAACCTATTTCATTATCATGTTCTTCATTCGGGGTCACATTCTCGTTCTCGTTCTCGTTCTCATTCACATTCTCGTTATCGTTCTCGTTCTCGTTTTGACTAGTTTGTTCGTTCTCGTTCTCATTCACATTCTCGTTCTCATTCTCGTTCTCGTTTTGACTAGTTTGTTCGTTCTCAATCCCGACTTCAACTCTTGTTTCATCCGTAACCACATCTTTTTTAAAATACTTATCGAGAGAACCAATTTGACTCTTGTGTAAAACTTCTTTTTTCTCTTTTTCTTTTCTTTTTTCTGCACCCGACTTGTATCTTCTAATTGAACTCATTAAATTAACTGCTGAAAACAATTAAAAATAAGTTCATAAATATATAAGATGAAAAAAAAAATTACAGCCAAATTAATTGTTGTAGCCAAATATGCTCACACGCAAAAAGCATAACTATTGCTTGATATTTACAGTCTGTATTAATATTAGAGACTTGCATTATAGCCAAATACCTGATGCTCACACGCAAAAAACATAAAAACAATTGCTTGGTATGTTCAAACTCTCAATTTGCTCCCTGTATCAATATTAGAGACTGGTTTATTAGTATTCAGACTGGTTTCAAACAATTTGAATACAATTGACATTAAATACAATATTCACATATAAAACAAACAATAATAATCTGTCAATATCAAATTAAATCTTAATATTTGAGCACAAATCAGAAGATACGAAGATAATGTATTAAATTTGTTTTTAACTCTCAAATATAAAACTGGACTATACTAATCTGTGTATTAATATTAGAGGTATCATACACGGACTGACGGACACATCCAGTCAAACTCAAATAAAATCAATACCCTACCTATTTGCTTGCTTGCTCAAATAAACTCAGCGGAACACGCAGCCACGCATGGTAAATTCAAACCAGAGATAAGGCATGTACATAGCAGTCAATAATCATAATGAGTATCTGTAATTGCTTGATTGTTTTCAATTTGAACTAAATCCAAGTATGATCTTAAGATCCTCACCTTGATTCGCAGGAGAACGTTGTTGTCAATGGTGCCCACAAGAAGAGTTGTAGTCTTTATTTTGTACATTTGATGTAATAAAGTCTCATGAAGACTCTTGCTTGTAATTGCCTATCTATTCATTAATAAAGTTGAAACGTTCATTCATTCTTCCTTTGTTTGAAGCTTTATGATAAAACCTTAGTCTTTTAGTCCATAAACAAACTTAACAACTTACGAAGAGACAAATGTAGATTTGCATGACCAAACTCTTCGTAGTTTGCTTAAAACGATATATTCGCAATCTAAGGGTCAAAGGACTATTGACCTCAGTATGATTGTTAGAAGAATCTATGATGTCTGGTTATGAGGCATTGAGAGTTGGAGACTCTATAGTTCTTCTAGGTATCTTCCGAAGGTACTGAATTGACCAGTGCACTTCTAGAGACAATATAAGAACAAACCATTTAACCTCTTATGTCTCGAAGTCACTATGTATGAATTGCATCATGCTTACCTTAATCCTGAAATGAGACATGCCATTTCACACCTTAGTATTCTCATTTGAGAAAGTCAAAGTTCGGACTCACTATGTGATTCCGAACAAGGCCTATTGGTGAAGTACTAAGTTGTGAGTCTGTCATGAGTAACTTTGTGAAGTTCTCATGGATATGGAATTCATGTACAAGATTGCTGAAATGCAATGTATGTCACCTCATGCTTTGTTCCTTGGAGTGTGAATAAATGAACTGGCCAGTGTCCAAATTGAGTCCTGACTCTTTTGGATGAAACAATGTGACTTGTTAGCTCCTCGTCAATACATTGTTTCTAACTTATTCACAAGCGACAAAGGAGTTGAGGAAATAACAGCTAGAAGGGTAAAATGGTAATTTAGTAAATCCCGACTAGCTGATGACATTCATGAAGGGTAAACATAGATAATATTCAGTGGATCCGCTCATCATAATTAGGTCGAATTCTTGAGTAGAAAATAAATTCATTTGAACCGAGAGATTTTCAGTGTCAGCTCTTTAGTGGAGTCAGTTGGCATTAAGCTAAACTTGGAAAAGGTTTGTGAACTTTTGAGTCCAAGTGTTTAGCTCAAGCTTTGTTCATTTGGGTCCATGAGGTCACTGTCACGAATCACATCGATAGGAATAGTTAAACTGGAAGCTAAGTCAAAACAAGAACGAAAATTGTCGAAAGGGTATTTTTGTCTTTTGAGACATAAGGATGAAATGGATGTCAATAAATTTTGACAAGTTCATTTGATGACTTAATGTCACTCGGCCATAATATGATTAATTGGGCCTTGTGAATTAATTTCGTTTCATAAGAATTTTATTGAAAATTCTTAATGGGCTTTTCTCATATTGTTATGAACAAATGAAGAAGCTTCTAGAAGCTCCTTCTAGATGAGGATAGGCGCCCAAGTACCCAAGGAAAAGAGAGATTATTTTGTGCATAAATGTATCAAGATACTTGCCAAAAGAAAAAGAGGAAACAAATCTCCTCTATGAGGAAAGTAGATGTTCGGCCAAACAAGCCAAGAGAAAGTCAAAGGCAAGGCATGGAATAAAAGAGGAAACTAATCCCTTGGGGATGTGTTTGATGTAGGCGCCCATTTAGGGGATTTGGGCAATAAAAGATTGCTCAAAAAGGCTTGGAAAATAAGAGGAAACTACTTCCTTCCAAGGCCAACCCTTCTCCTATAAATAGGGCCCTCATTCCTCTCATTCCATTCATCCCACACAAGTTAGAGATTGAGAGACTCTCTCTCTAGACATTGTGGCCGAAATCCTCTCTCTCTCTCTTTCTAGTTTATTTTCGATTTTTCTTGTTTTGGCACCTAGGTCCTCACTCGACCTAGTGTTTAGCTCTGCGACTTTGAGACTCGTTCTTAAGTCGTAGTGTTTAAAAGTGCCCACTCACTGATTCCTTCTTTTCGAGTAATTTAGTGATAGAAACTTTCGTGGTTGCTCGAGGTGCCGAGGAAAGAAAGAAAGACGTGCTGCGAGGGGAGACGAGCGTTGCAAACTTTCCACAAGCTTCTTCAAAGTTCAAGCTTCAAGAAAGGTTAGTAAACTTCTAGCTCATATTGGTTTTTAATTACATGTACTTGCACTTGTCTAGGTTAGTAAAAACTGTTTTACTTGTAAAAGAAAATTTTTAAAATTCCGCCGCTTACTGAAGCGTTAATTATTTTCTCAAACCCTAGATCGATTCCAACAAATGGTATCAGAACAATGGTCAAAGATATGCATGTACATGTTTTTTAAAATTATGAGCTTGAAAATCGTTTTCGAAAGTTTACTAATTTTGTGACAAGTTAGAATTGTAATCTTAGATTTTTTTTAATTTATTGCTCTTGTCTTTAAATTAAAAAGCATGTTGATTTTCTATGAGTTTGAGATGTTTTTAAAACACATTAGAATCAGTTCTAAAATTTTTTAATTTTTTATATTGAAAAACGTGTTTTAAAGGTTTGAGAAATTTCGGTAAATTTTGTGACTAGTTACTTTGTCTTTCTAGTTTCTTTTATTTACCGTATTCGTTTTATGCTTGTTGTTATTTCTTTTATTCTATGTTATTACCCTGCTAATAAAACACAAATAAAAGCTTTAAACAACATCTTAAAACGTTCCGTTACACTTGATTCTTTTTCGCACCTAAAAAGGACCAAAGTTTTAATTTATTTATTTTTTTCGAGCTGGAGTAAACCCGCATTCAAAGTAGCATACCTCTCTGCTCAGAAATAGAAATTTAATGATTCTTGAAAGAAATTAAAGCTCTGTCTGTCCTCTGTCCAATGCCACCGGTTTCGGCTGAAAAGGACATTGGAGCCGCCAAATATGGCGATTTTACTCCGAGGTGCGCGGCTGTCTGAAACTCCAGTTTTTTTAGAAATCCGGATTTTCAAACCCCACTACCATGAGTTATAGAACTCTAATGAGAAAACTTTCTTGAGCAAAAATGTTTTTCATATGATTATAAACATGATGTGTAAGATTAAAATGTTTTGATTTTTGAAAGTTTAATTGAAATTGAATTTTTACAAAACTAGTTTGAATTTTGAAAAACCGTTTTCACTTTCAAACTTGAAAAATATTTTGTCATCCAAATCAAATAAATTTTCAAAATGTTTTCAAAACTATATCTATATCACATATGTTCAAAATCTATATGCTCTTGAAAATTTGAGTGGGAGGTCTCCTTGTAGACAAGCCGAAAAATAAAAAGATGTGTAATCTCAAACTTTCAAGTGTTCGAGTGAGTTGAAGTTCACACTTCACTCACGCACTTTCGCGAAATAGAAAATAGGAAAATATCGAGTATGTACCTTGTGCCTTTATGCACTAATACTGCTCTGAACATGTCGATCTAGGATTCTCTTCTAGTTGTCCGCTCTGTCGCTCTCTAACTAGGAAATTTGTTTCCGAACTTATAAGAGTCGATGAACCAACTCCAAAAACTAAGTGGGAGAGTTATATTCGTTGTTTGTAACCCGCGATCCCCAACACTAGTGAAAGATGCAATAACGTGGGACTAAGAGCCGCTCTTGCGACCCTCACTTAAATGTGAGTACTCCAAGGCATTATTGCTTCGATCATTGCTTAATGAGCTACGTCCGAGAGTGATGCAATGATGACAAGGCCTCCCCTTGGGGGATTGTTTTTCAAAGCTGATCTTTTGGACTAAGTGGTTGGTTACACACTTAGGCTCAATCCCTAGTAATCCTCCCTTGAGGCTCTGCGAAAGGATATGAGTGATCAAACCAATTTACAAGGTGGCTAGTCAAAGCTGATGTATTGACATCTTGGCTTAGCATTAATGATGTGTCATTTACTTATAAAAGGAGATTTTTTGCTGCCTTCTCTTGAGGGAGTAAATTATGGTTTGGTTTATAACACCTTTGGATTTAATAAAAGTCTTAATAAAACTTAAATCCTAAACCAAAGACTAATCATAAACTTGTTTCAACTTATATAGGCAATATGTCTCCCAACCATCTCTCTATCTTTCTTTCCTCGATCAAACTCGAAAACGAAAATTACGTAGATTCGAAACGTAACCTCGACATAATACCTACCGTTAACAAGCACAAATGGGTACTCCCCACCCCGTGTCCTCCTCTGACGAATGATGATTCAATTCAAGAGGACAATGACGCCTTAGCGGCCTGGCTTCAATCCGATGAGATTGTGAGGTGCTATATCTTGGCATCTACGAACAATATGCTGAAAGAGCAACATCGTGACATCGAGACTGCCGCTGACATGCTCTACAATCTCCTTGAGATGTTTGGAGGGCAAAGGCGTCATACAAGGAAACAAGCAGTCCGACAGTTTATGAACTGTCACATGAAGGCTAGGACTCCTGTTGGAGACTTTATGATACTGATCATTAGTTTTTCCTAGGATCTGAGATTGATGGGAAGAATGTCATAGATATGATCTTAGAAACTCTCCCCGCGTCTCTTGATACCTCCAAAATGAACTACTCCATAAACAAGCTAGAGTACACTGTTACCGAGCTTATGATGGAACTTCACACTGCTGTAGGTCTCACTAAGAGAAAGAGGAATCAAGGAGAGGCACATGCTACTGAGCAAAAAGCCTCCGCCTCTGGAACTGTGAAGAGACCTTACAAGGCCAATAAAAAGAACTGTCCCGCCTATCTCAAAGCAAAGGAACATAGTATTGTACTAGTTACCGAAGCATGCTTAGTAGCTGATAATGTATCAACATGGATTCTTGACTCCGCTGCTACTAACCATATTTGTTGTTCCTTGAATGGTTTCAAGAAAACCAAAAGCATTGAGGAAGGCGAGTTCTGTTTCAAATGGGGTGATGGGAGCCTGGTGTCTGCGAAGGCTGTGGGATCCGTGACGCTGTCTTTTGAAGACCGCACTTTAAACTTGAATAATGTTTATTTTGTTCATACCTTTGGGAAGAACTTAATATCTGTTGCTCGTCTTCTTGAGCAAGATTATTGTTTAAAGTTCATTAAGAATGGAATTCGTATTTCGTTTCCTGATAATTCTTTTGTCACTGATGCATGTATGAAGAATGCTCTTTTTTACATCTATCCCACTCAACCTTCTCTTTTAGACACCGAAATAGATAACGATCTAATTAGGGAGCCAAAGAGGATCAAACTTTCTGAATCCTCCGATCTAACAAAATCAACATACCTCTGGCACTTAAGACTTGGTCATATCAGTCTAGATAGGATTAAGAGACTTGTGAGGGATGGTCCACTCCAAGCCTCTGCAATAGGTTCACTACCTACTTGTGAATCCTGCATAGAAGGAAAAATGACTAAGCGACCTTTCTCCGATAAGGGTCGAAGAGCCACTGAGTTGCTGG